>NW_019264767.1:147876-389397 GCF_002742605.1 Olea europaea var. sylvestris
GTAGATCTCCAGTTTATTGGGATGAGGTTGGAGAAAGGAAACTATTAGGTCCAGATATGGTACGTGAAATGGCTGAGGTTGTGACACAAATACGTCAACGGATGCAAACCGCTCAAAATCGACAAAAATGTTATGCAGATCAAAGAAGAAGAATATTAGAATTTACTGTAGGAGATCAAGTATTTTTAAAGATAGCACCAATGAAAGGAGTGATACGATTTGGAAAGAAGGGAAAACTAAGCCCGAGATATATTGGTCCATTTACTATTATTGAGAGAATCGGGAATGTTGCCTACAAACTTGACCTTCCTTCATTGATGTCTCAAGTACATAATGTGTTTCATATATCCATGCTAAGAAAATATATTGGAAATCCTTCTCATGTATTGAGGAATGAACCGAACCAGATTTGACTTACGAAGAAAAGCCGATAGAGATCCTTCAACGAGAGATAAAGCAACTGAGAAGCAAGAAAATTCCATTGGTTAAGATATTGTGGTGGAATCAGTCAACAGAAGAGGCCACTTGGGAAAGAGAAGACGAAATAAGGATTAAATATCCTGAACTTTTTGGTAAGCAAATTTCGAGGACGAAATTTTTATAAGGAGGGGAGGATGTAATACCCCGAACTTCACGTTCTACATTTGGCCAATATGATTCATGCATTCCATGCTAATTACATTGTCATTTGTATCAATTTCCTGATTGCCTTCTCTTAAAACGATGCATTTGATCATCAAGGCTTTAAAATCTTTACATGGTGATAACCTTCGACTCTTCAATCTAGGTGGTGAATTTTATATTGAGCTATGATAGAAAGTTAGATTAACTAAATGTTAGAGATTGGCTTGGTAAGTAATGTAATATTTGAAAGGCCGAAAATTTGTATCAACGAAGGTTCAAGCTTTCCATTCGGCTAATCGAGGTCACCTTAAACCCTAGATAGGTAATTCACATATTTGGGACATGAGGGATGAAGTGACATTATCACAACGTAATAATATATGTCTTATACGACATTATAAATATTGAGGTGCGAATTGTTGAAATCGGTTGAGAATCGGGTAAGAAATTAAATGAATAGCTGAGGAATTAGATCTATAAAGTACTTTGGGATCTTAATGCAAGTGAAATAGATTGTAAGCACATCAAAATAAACGAATGACACTTGATTTATACCTGCAAGGATAGATGTAAAATCAGAATTTAATCAAAGGAGACAACACCTACTTAACATGTGACGACTTGCCACTTTAACCTCTAATTCCTTCGACCTTAAGCCTCCAACACGTCCTGTAAGCCCTTAGAACTTTACACAAGATATTTATAACTCTTATAAGTCACATATGGCTCCATGTGGTGCAAGGGAGAAGTCAAAGTTGGCTGCAAGAAGCCACCTCCTACTTGGACAGCTCATGCTAGGGGATTTTCACTTTAATATATAATTGCTTCAACCCTAAGGCATAAATTTCGTGTCTAATCCCCAAGGACTTAATATAGGATGAATATATATCTTAAATATCATAAATGGACACAAAAAAAATGGTAGAAAAGTCAAGTATTGCAGCCAAGATGACAGCTCCAGCTTAGTGACTCACCTTGATTGCTTGAGGTGGCTGCAGCCCATGATATCCGTAATCCTTAGGTAATATGCACGACTTCAACTATTTAAAGACCACTCATTTACCTCCTAGATAATATATTAACACCTGTAACTCATCCCTAAGTGATTCCAAGTGAAAAGAAGGTGAAACAGTCAAAGAGAAATAGAAACAAGAAGCTGGAATTTCTGAACAGCCTTGTTACTCCACAGTTTTGAGGTTTGTTTATATTATTTCTTAAGGGGTTTATGATGATTTCTTGAACATCTGACGTTGTTTGTGATTAAGTTGGAGTGTTGTTAATGATGTTATGATGCCTAAATAGGGGTAATTAATGGCAAGAATTTGAAAGAAATTAATCTGGACAGAGATGAGGAATTGCTGGATTGAGTGATTTATACCTTGATTTTGGGATGATACTTAGTGTTTAACTTATATATATCAATATGAACGTTTTTATATGTAAGTAGGGAGTGTAGAAATTATTTTAATGGCCTAGGATTCTGTTGGTATCATAATAATAAAATGGAAACCGAAAACAGTCAAAGGGAAAAACTGCCTGATTTTGTGTAGTGGAAAATGGACTGTTTTTGAAGCTCCAAACACTTCATTTGTCACAATGTTATGATCTGATTATCTTCACATATATGTTATAGGTGTGTGGTAAAAGTTTGGGAATCGTTAAATATAGGTAAGGACATGAAAAAGAATTTGAAAAATGAGTGGACGGTGACGGAAACCTAGAAAACAGATTCTGTCCATTTGGGTATCTAATGTGATTTCAACATTTAGATTTCCCCTAATGAACTCTTGGGCCTAGAAAATATATCCTAAGGAATACTAGGTTTTCGAAAACAATTGGATGACGTTGACGTTCATAATTGGACTCGAGAGATAGCGAGACTTATGGGATTAGTTTATAATGCCATCGGTAACTTGAAATAATGATTTTGTCTAAATTGTTTCGGCGTGAATGGACGTATTTTGGGATTGTGTGTTAAGATTATTAAATGGAGGATTGTATTTAATATTAGATAACAATACAGGCGACTTTTCGACGTTGAGCAAAAAAGGGAATTGATACACACTCCATAGGAGCTTACAAACATAAAGGCGAAAGGTAAGTGAAAATCCATTTGCAACTACGATGCAAGAACCTAGTATATGTGATATAGTAATGTTGAACTATCTACATAACTTTGATAAGAAGCTTATAGCACATCATATGGTGGTTACGATCATTGAGTATGAGGTTGCGTAACCTATTGACACCGATTTTTATTAAATACGTCATTTATGAGTATTTTCATATGCACGCACGACATGTAACATGGTTGAAAATCCTGCATGCAAAATATGATTTCAAAGTGAGTTTCATTATAAATGTTTTATTGACCACTACTAGGGCACCGAGGCATGTGAAGCATGTGATATGTTTGGCATTGCTGGTGTTACTTCCTGGGTGATTGCAAAGGTAGACAAGGGATGGGCCTTTGGTGATCACGGGAGGGCGGACCACTCGACTATGCCCTTGTTATGATTATTGGCGCTGCCGGGTGGGAGACTTCTTGGGTGATCATAGGGGTAGTCGGGGATGGGCCTCTAGTGGTCACGAGAGGATGGTCCACTCGTCGGTGTCGATTTCATATTGGCCATTTGATTATTGATATTGATATCATGCAGAGCTCTATCCAGTGCATAGTAGGTGGGTCAAGGGCCCAATGAAATGAAAGATTTCAAGTGAAATGATTTCTAGTCGACTTTGATGAATATTGAAATATGATATTTTTATCGTGATATTTAAAGTAAATGGCTTGGTGTCATATGTTGTTATTACTCATGTTCAGGACATGCATGATTTTGCTTACTAAGCGTTGCTTATGTAGTTCTTGCATTGTAGGTGAACACGGAACTACATAGAGAGCATGGCTAGCTGTGGAGCTCCTACAGGATTCCAGAGTTTGATGTACATGGATGACGACCTGTAGGGTTATTTTGTAGGCTGCCATCTGTAGGGTTATATTTTGGAATCCTATATAGTGTACTTTTGAAACGGCTTGTAGACATGTTTATAAGCTCTGAATATATATGCTGGATTATGGCGATATGATTTTGGGTTTCGATATATTATATGATCGTGTCGGTAAGGACCTTGCTACATTACACTATGGTGTACACTTTAGTTTACACTTTCCCACGTGTCATTACCCTGTTGGACACTTTAAATTTCAAATAGTTTTCCTATGCAGTAGACACTTGACAACAATGCAAGGGTCAAACAGCGTGTCAAAAATCTTTGTACAAATACCAATGTTCAATCGGTAAGGACCTAGCTACATGTACACTATGGTGTACACTTTAGCTTACACTGTGCCACGTGACATTACCTTGTTGGGCAGTTTATATTTCAAATAGTTTTCCTATGCAGTAGACACTTGACAACAATGCTAGTGTCAAACTATGTGTCAAAAATCGGTGAACAAATTGTAGAGTTCAAATGGCAAGGACCTTGCTACATTACACTATGGTGAACACTTTAGTTTACACTTTCCCACGTGTCATTACCCTGTTGGACTATTTAAATTTCAAACAGTTGTGCCATCCAGTTGACACTTCACAATAGTGCATGTGTCAAACAACGTGTCAAAAATCAGTCTACAAATAGCAAAGTTCAATCGGTAAGAACCTTGCTACATGTACACTATGGTGTACACTTTAGCTTACACTGTGCCACGTGACATTACCTTGTTGGGCAGTTTATATTTCAAATAGTTTTCCTATGCAGTAGACACTTGACAACAATGCTAGTGTCAAACTATGTGTCAAAAATCGGTGTACAAATAACAAAGTACAATCGGTAAGATCCATTTTACATGTACACTATGGAGTACACTATAGTTTACACTTTGCCATGAGATATTACCCTTTTGGACAATTTAAATTTCAAATAGTCTTCCCTTCCAATCAACACTAGACAACAATGTAAGTGTCAAACAAGGTGTTCAAAATCGGTGAACAAATTGTAGAGTTCAAATGGCAAGGACCTTGCTACATTACACTATGGTGTACACTTTAGTTTACACTTTCCCACGTGTCATTACCCTGTTGGACACTTTAAATTTCAAACAGTTTTCCCATGCAGTAGACACTTGACAACAATGCAAGTGTCAAACAGCGTGTCAAAAATCTTTGTACAAATACCAATGTTCAATCGGTAAGGACCTAGCTACATGTACACTATGGTGTACACTTTGCCACAGGACATTACCCCGTAAGACAGTGTAAATTTTGAACAGTTTTCACATCCAATTGACACTTGACAATAATGCAAGTGTCAAACAACATTTCAAAATTTGGTGTACAAATAGCAATGCTCAATCGGTAAGGACCTAGCTACATGTACACTATGGTGTAGACATTGGCTTACACTTTACGACATGACATTACCCTGTTAGGCAGTATAAATTTAGAACAATTTTTCCATCCAATTGACACTTGACAACAATGCAAGTGTCAAACAACGTGTCAGAAATCGGTGTACAAATAGCAAAGTTCAACTGGTAAGAACCTTTCTAAATGTACGCTATGGTGTACACTTTAGTTTACACTTTGCCATATAACATTAACCTCTTGGAAAGTTTAAATTTCAAACAGTTTTCCCATCCAATTGACACTAGACAACAATTTAAGTGTCAAACAATGTGTCCAAAATCTGTGTACAAATTGTAAAGTTGAATCGGCAAGGACCTTGCCACATTACACTATAGTGTATACTTTAGCTTACACTTTGCCAAGTGATTACCCTGTAAGACAGTATAAATTTAGAACAATTTTCCCATCCAATTGACACTTGACAAAAATACAAGTGTCAAACAACGTGTCAAAAATTGGTGTACAAATAGCAAAGTTCAATCGGTAAGAACCTTTCTACATGTACAGTATGGTGTACACTTTAATTTACACTTTGCCATTTGACATTACCCTTTGGACAATTGAAATTTCAAACAATTTTCCCATCCAATTGACACTAGACAACAATGTAAGTGTCAAACAACGTGTACAAAATCTGTGTACAAATTGCAAAGTTCAATCGGCAAGTACCTTGCTACATTATACTATGGTGTACACTTTAATTTACAATTTGCCACGTGTCATTACCCTGTTGGACACTTGAAATTTCAAACAGTTTTCCCTTCCAATTGACACTAGACAACAATGTAAGTGTCAAACAACGTGTCCAAAATCTGTGGACAAATTATAAAGTTCAAATGGTAAGGACCTTGCTACATTACACTACGGTGTACACTTTAGTTTACACTTTCCCACGTGTCATTACCCTGTTGGACACTTTAAATTTCAAATAGTTTTCCTATGCAGTAGACACTTGACAACAATGCAAGGGTCAAACAGCATGTCAAAAATCTTTGTACAAATACCAATGTTCAATCGGTAAGGACCTAGCTACATGTACACTGTGGTGTATACTTTGCCACGTGATGTTACCCCGTTAGACAGTGTAAATTTCAAATCACCATGGTGTACACTTTAGCTTACACTGTGCCACGTGACATTACCCTGTTAGACAGTATAAATTTAGAACATTTTACCCATCCGATTGAAACTTGACAACAATGCTAGTGTCAAACGATGTGTCAAAAATCGGTGTACAAATAACAAAGTACAATCGGTAAGATCCATTTTACATGTACACTATGGAGTACACTATAGTTTACACTTTGCCATGAGATATTACCCTTTTGGACAATTTAAATTTCAAATAGTTTTCCTATGCAGTAGACACTTGACAACAATGCAAGGGTCAAACAGCATGTCAAAAATTAGTGTACAAATAGCAAAGTTCAATCGGTAAGGACCTAGCTACATGTACACTGTAGTGCACACTTTGCCACAGGACATTACCCCGTAAGATAGTGTAAATTTCGAATAGTTTTCACATCCAATTGACAGTTGATAACAATGCAAGTGTCAAACAATGTGTTCAAAATCGGTGAACAAATTGTAGAGTTCAAATGGCAAGGACCTTGCTACATTACACTATGGTGTACACTTTAGTTTACACTTTCCCACGTGTCATTACCCTGTTGGACACTTTAAAGTTCAAACAGTTTTCCCATGCAGTAGACACTTGACAACAATGCAAGTGTCAAACAGTGTGTCAAATCTTTGTACAAATACCAATGTTCAATCGGTAAGGACCTAGCTACATGTACACTGTAGTGCACACTTTGCCACAGGACATTACCCCGTAAGGTAGTGTAAATTTTGAATAGTTTTCACATCCAATTGACACTTGACAATAATGCAAGTGTCAAACAACGTTTCAAAATTTGGTGTACAAATAGCAATGCTCAATCGGTAAGGACCTAGCTGCATGTACACTATGGTGTACACATTGGCTTACACTTTGCGACATGATATTACCCTGTTAGGCAGTATAAATTTAGAATAGTTTTTCCATCCAATTGACACTTGACAACAATGCAAGTGTCAAACAACGTGTCAAAAATCGGTGTACAAATAGCAAAGTTCAACTGGTAAGAACCTTTCTAAATGTACACTATGGTGTACACTTTAGTTTACACATTGCCATGTAACATTAACCTCTTGGAAAGTTTAAATTTTAAACAGTTTTCCCATCCAATTGACACTAGACAACAATTTAAGTGTCAAACAACGTGTCCAAAATCTGTTCACAAATTGTAAAGTTCAATCGGCAAGAACCTTGCCACATTACACTATAGTGTACACTTTAGCTTACACTTTGCCAAGTGATTACCCTATAAGACAGTATAAATTTAGAACAATTTTCCCATCCAATTGACACATGACAACAATGCAAGTGTCAAATAACGTGTCAAAAATCGGTGTACAAACAGCAAAGTTCAATCGGTAAGAACCTTTCTACATGTACAGTATGGTGTACACTTTAGTTTACACTTTACAACATGATATTACCCTGTAGGGCAGTTTAAATTTCAAACAATTTTCCCATCCGATTAACACTTCACAGAAATGCGACTGTCAAATAACGTGTCAAAAATGAGCGTACAAATAGCAATGTTCTATCGGTAAGGACCTAGCCACATTTACACTATGGTGTATACTTTAGCCTATACTTTACCATGTGACATTACCCTGTTAGACAGTATAAATTTAGAAGAGTTTTCCCATTCAATTGACACTTGACAACAATGTTAGTGTCAAACAACGTGTCAAAAATTGGTGTATAAGTAGCAATGTTCAGTCGGTAAGAACATTTCTACATTTACACTACGGTGTACACTTTAGTTTACACTTTACCATGTGACATTACCCTTTTGAACAGTTTAAATTTTCAACAGTTTTCCCACCCATTTGACACTAGACAACAATGTAAGTGTCGAACAACGTGCCCAAAATCTGTGTACAAATTGTAAAGTTCAATCGGCAAGGACCTTGCTTCATTGTACTATGGTGTACACTTTAGTTTACACTTTGCCACGTGTCATTACTCTGTTGGACACTTTAAATTTCAAACAATTTTCCCATCCAATTGACACTTGACAACAATGCAAGTATCAAACAAAGTGTCAATAATTAGTGTACAAATAGCAATGTTCAATCGGTAAGGACCTAGCTATATGTACACTATGGTGTACACTTTAGTTTACACTTTGGCACGTGACATTACCCTGTAAGACAGTATAAGTTTCGAACAGTTTTTCCATCCAATTGACACATGTCAACAATCCAGGTGTCAAACAACGTGTCAAAAATCGGTGTACAAGTAGCAAAGTTCAATTGGTAAGAACAGTGCTACATGTACATTATGGTGTACACTTTTGTTTACACTTTGCCACGAGACATTACCTTATTGGATAGTTTGAATTTCAAACAGTTTTCCCATCCAATTGACACTAGTGAACAATGCAAGAGTCGAACAACGTGTCCAAAATCTGTGTACAACTAGTAAAGTTCAATCAGTAAGGACATTGCTACATGTACACTATGGTATACACTTTAGTTTGCACTTTGTCACGTGACATTACCTTGTTAGACAGTGTAAATTTCAAATAGTTTTCCCATCCAATTGACACTTGACAACAATGCAAGTGTCAAACAACGTGTCAAAAATTAGTGTACAAATTGCCAAGTTCAATCGGTAAGAACCTTGTTACATGTACAATATGGTGTACAATTAAGTTTACACTTTGCCACGTGTGTACACTTAAGTTTACACTTTGCCACGTGAAATTAACCTGTTCGACAGTTTAAATTTCAAACAGTTTTCCCTTCAAATTGACACTTAATAACAATGCAATTGTCAAATAATGTATCACAAATCGGTGTACAAATGGCAAAGTTCAATCGGTTAGAAGCTTGCTCCATGTACACTATAGGGTACACTTTAGTTTACACCTAGCCACGTGACATTACCCTATTGGACAGTTTAAATTTCAAATAGTTTGCCCATCCAATTGACACTAGACAACAATGCAAGTGTCAAACAACGGGTCAAAAATCAGTGTACAAATAGTAAAATTGAATCAGTAAGAACGTTGCTACATGAACACTATGGTGTACACTTTAGTTTACACTTTGCCACGTGACATTACCCCGTTAGACAATTTAAATTTCAAATAGTTTTCCAATCCAATTAACACTTGACTACAATGCAAGTGTCAAACGACATGTCCAAAACCAGTTTACAAATAGCAAAGTTCAGTCGATCAGAACCTTGCTACATGTACACTATGGTGTGCTATTTAGTTAACACTTTGCCAAGTGACATTACCCTGTTGGACAGTTTAAATTTCAAACAGTTTTCTCATCAAATTGGCACTTGACAACAATGCAAGTGTCAAATAACATGTCAAAAATTAGTGTACAAATAGCAAAGTTCAATCGGTAAGGACCTTGCAACATGTACACTATGCTGCACACTTTAGTTTGCATTTTGCCACGTGACATTACCCTGTTAGACAATATGAATTTCAAACAGTTTTTCCATCCAATTGACACTTGACAATAGTGTAAGTGTCAAACAATGTGTCAAAAATCAATGTACAAATTTCCAAGTTCAATCGGTAAGAACCTTATTACATGTACAATATGGTTTACACTCAAGTTTACACTTTGCCACGTGAAATTACCCTGTTGGACAGCTTACATTTCAAACAGTTTTCCCATCCAATTGACACTTGACAATAGTTCAATTGTCAAACAACGTATCAAAAATCGGTGTACAAATAGCAAAGTTCAATCAATAAGAACCTTCCTACATGTACACTATGGTATACACTTTAATTTACACTTTGCCACATGACATTACCCTGTTGGACAATTTAAATTTCAAATAGTTTTCCAATCCAATTAACACTTGACTACAATGTAACTGTCAAACAACGTGTCAAAAATTAGTGTACAAATAGCAGAGTTCAATCGGTAAGAACCTTACTACATGTACACTATGGTGTGCACTTTAGTTAACACTTTGCCAGGTGGAATTAACCTATTGGGCAGTTTAAATTACAAACAGTTTTTCCATCCAATTGACACTTGACAACAATACAAGTGTCAAACAACGTGTCAAAAATCAGTGTACAAATAGCAATGTTCAATCGGTAAGGACCTCGCTACATGTACACTATGGTGTACACTTTAGTTTACACTTTGCCATGTGACAATACCCTATTAGACTGTATAAATTTAGAAAGGTTTTCCCATCCAATTGACCCTTGACAACAATGCAAGTGTCAAACAATGTGTCAAAAATCTGTTTACAAATAGCAAAGTTCAATCATTTAGAACAGTGCTACACGTACACTACGGTGTACACTTTAGTTTACACTTTGCCACGATGCATTACCCTGTTGAACAATTTAAATTTTAAACAGTTTTCCCATCCAATTGAGGCTTGACAATAATGCAAGTGTCAAACTACGTGTTAAAAATCAGTGTACAAATAGTAAAGTTCAATCGGTAAGAACCTTGCGACATGTACACTATGGTGCACACTTTAGTTTAAACTGTGCCACGTGACATTACCATGTTGGACATTTTAAATTCCAAATGGTTTTACCATCCAATTGACACTTGAGAACAATGCCAGTGTCAAACAATGTGTCCAAATCAGTGTACAAATAGTAAAGTTCAATTGGTAAGAACCTTACTACATGTACACTATGGTTCACACTTTAGTTTAAACTTTGGCACGTGACATTACCCTGTTGGACAGTTTAAATTTCAACCAATTTTCCCATCCAATTGACACTTGACGACAATGCAAGAGTCGAAAACCCTGTCAAAAATTAGTGTACAAATTGTAAAGTTCAATCGGTAAGAACCTTGCTACATGTACACTATGGTGTACACTTTAGTTTACACTTTGCCATGTGACATTACACTGTTAGACAGTGTAAACTTGAAACAGTTTTCCCATCCAATTGACACTTCACAACAATGTAAGTGTCAAACAATAGGTCAAAAATCTATGCACAAATAGCAAAGTTCAATCGTTTAGAACATTGCTACACGTACACAACGGTGTACACTTTAGTTTACACTTTGCCATGATACATTACCCCGTTGGATAGTTTAAATTTCAAACAGTTTTCCCATCCAATTGAGGCTTGACAATAATGCAAGTGTCAAACTACGTATTAAAAATCAGTGTACAAATAGCAAAGTTCAATAGGTAAGATCCTTGTTACATGTACGATATGGTGTACACTTCAGTTTACACTTTGCCACGTGAAATTACCCTGTTGGACAGTTTAAATTTCAAACAGTTTTCCCATCCAATTGAGACATGACAACAATGCAATTCTCAAAACAATGTATCAAAAATCGGTGTACCAATAGCAAAGTTCAATCGGTAAAAACCTTGCAACATGCACACTATAGTGTACACTTTAGTTTTCACCTTGCCACGTGACATTACCCTGTTGTACAGTGTAAATTTCAAACAATTTTCCCATCCCATTGACACTTGACAACAATACAAGTGTCAAACAACGTGTCCAAAATTAGTGTACAAATAGCAATGTTCAATCGGTAAAGACCTAGCTACACACACACCATGGTGTACACTTTAGTTCAAACTTAGCCACGTGACATTACCCTGTTGGACAGTTTAAATTTCAAATGTTTTTCCTGTCTAATTGACATTTGACAACAATAAAAATGTCATACAACGTGCCAAAAATCTTTGTACAAATAGCAAAGTTCAATCGGTAAGAACCTTGGTTCATGTACACTACGGTGTACACTTTTCCACATGACATTACCCTATTTGACAATTTTAGTTTCAAATAGTTTTTCCATCCAATTGACACTTGACAATAATGCAAGTGTCTAACAACGTGTCAAAAATAGGTGCGCAAATTGTAAAGTTCAATCGGTAAGGACCTTGCTACATGTACACTATGGTGTACACTTTAGTTTACGCTTTGCCACGTGACATTACCCCATTAGACAGTACAAATTTAAACCAATTCTCCCATCGAATCGACACTTGACAACAATGCAAGTATCAAACAACATGACAAAAATCTGTGTACAAATAGCAAAGTTCAATTGGTAAGAACCTTACGACATGTACATTATGGTGCACACTTTAGTTTATACTTTGCCACGTGACCAATCCAATTGACACATGACAACAATGCAAGTGTCAAACAATGTGTCAAAAATCAATATACAAATTACAAAGTTCAATCGGTAAGGACCTTGCTACATGTACACTATGGTGTACATTTTAGTTTAAACTTTGCCACGTGACATTACCCTGTTAGACAGCATAAATTCCAAACAGTTGTCCCATCTAATTGACACTTAATAGCAACATAAGTGTCAAACAACATGTCAAAATCAGTGTACAAATAGCAAAGTTCAATCGGTAAGAACCTTACTACATGTATAATATGGTGTACACTTTAGTTTACACTTTGTCATGTGAAATTGCCCTGTTGGACAGTTTAAATTTCAAATAGTTTTCCCATCCAATTGACACTTGACAACAATGCAAATGTCAAACAACGTATCAAAAGTTGGTGTACAAATAGCTAAGTTCAATTGGTAAGAACTTTGGTTTACACTTTAGTTTACACCTTGCCTTGTGATATTACCCTGTTGGACAGTTTAAATTTCAAACTATTTTCCCATCCAACTGACACTTGACAACAATGTAAGTGTCAAACAACGTGTCAAAAATTAGTGTACAAATAGAAATGTTTAATCGGTAAGTACCAAGCTACATGTGCACTATGGTGTACACTCTTGTTTACCATTTGCCACGTGACATTACCCTGTCGAACTGTTTAAATTTCGAACAGCTTTCCCATCCCATTGACACTTGACAACATTGGAAGTGTCAAACAACGTGTCAAAAATTAGTGTACAAATAGAAATGTTCAATCGGTAAGGACCAAGCTACATGTACACTATGGTGTACACTCTTGTTTACCATTTGCCACGTGACATTACCCTGTCGAACTGTTTAAATTTTGAACGGCTTTCCCATCCCATTGACACTTGACAACAATGGAAGTGTCAAACAATGTGTCAAAAATTAGTGTACAAATAGCAATGTTCAATCGGTAAGGACCTGGCTACACGTACACCATGGTGTACACTTTAGTTCAAACTTTGCCACGTGACATTACCCTGTTGGACAGTTTAAATTTCAAACGGTTTTCTCGTCCAATTGACATTTGACAACAATAAAAGTGTTATACAGCGTGCCAAAAATCTTTGTACAGATAGCAAAGTTCAATCGGTAAGAACCTTGGTACATGTACACTACGGTGTACACTTTTTCACATGACATTACCCTATTTGACAATTTTAGTTTCAAATAGTTTTCCCATCCAATTGACACTTGAAAACAATGCAATTGTCTAACAACGTGTCAAAAATGGGTGTGCAAATTGTAAAGTTCAATCGGTAAGGACCTTGCTACATGTACACTATGGTGTACACTTTAGTTTGCGTTTTGCCACGTGACATTACCCCGTTGGATAGTACAAATTTCAACAAGTTCACCCATCCAATTGACACTTGACAACAATACAAGTATCAAACAACATGACGAAAATCTGTGTACAAATAGCAAAGTTCAATCAGTAAGAACCTTGGTACATGTACACTACGGTGTGCACTTTAGTTTACACTTTATCACGTGACATTACCCTGTTTTACAGTTTAAATTTCAAATAGTTTTCCCATCCAATTGACACTTTGCAACAATGCAAGTGTCAAACAACGTATCAAAAATCTGTGTACAAATAGCAAAGTTCAATCGTTAAGACCCCTGGTACATGTACACTACGATGTACACTTTAGTTTACACTTTACCACGTGACATTACCCTATTTTATAGTTTAAATTTCAAACAGTTTTCCCATCCAATTGACACTTGGCAACAATGCAAGTGTTAAACATCATGTCAAAAATCTGTGTACAAATAGCAAAGTTCAATCGGTAAGACCCTTACGACATGTACACTGTGGTGTTTTTACACTTTTCCAAGTGACACTACCCCATTGGTCCGCTTAAATTTCAAGCAGTTTTCTCATCCAATTAACATTTGACAATAATGTAAATGTCATACAACGTGTCAAAAATCTTTGTACAAATGTCAAAGTTCAATTGGTAAGAACCTTGGTACTTGTACATTACGGTGTACACTTTAGTTTGCTCTTTCTCATGTGACATTACCCTGTTAGACAGTATAAATTATAACCAGTTTTCCCACCCAATTGACACTTGACAACAATGCAAGTGTCAAACAATGTGTCAAAAATTGCTGTACAAATAGCAAAGTTCAATCAGTAAGAACCTTGTCACATGTACACTATGGTGTACACTCTAGCTTACCCTTTGCCACGTAAAATTACCCTATTGGATAGTTTAAATTTCAAATGGTTTTCCCATCCAATTGACACTTGAAAACAATGCAAGTGTCAAACAACGTGTCAAAAATCAGTGTACAAATAGCAATGTTCAATTGGTAAGGACCTAGCAACACATACACTAAGGTGTACATTTTAGTCTAAACTTTATCACGTGACATTACCCTCTTGGACATTTTAAATTTCAAGCGGTTTTCCCATCCAATTGACACTTGAGAACAATACCAGTGTCAAACAACGTGTCAAAAATCAGTGTACAAATAGCAAAGTTCAATCGGTATGAACCTTGCTACACATACACTATGGTGTACACTTTAGTTTAAACTTTGCCACGTGACATAGCCCGCTAGACTGTTTAAATTTCAAATAGTTTTCCCATCCAATTGACACTTGACAACAATGCAAGTGTCAAACAATGTGTCAAAAGTTGTTGTACAAATAATAATGTTCAATCGGTAAAAACCTTTCTACATATACACTTTGGTGTACACTTTGCCACGTGACAATACCCAGTTAGACAGTATAAATTTGAAATAGTTTTCCCATCCAATTGACACTTGACAACAATGCAAGTGTCAAACAACGTGTCAAAAATCTGTGCACAAATAACAATGTCCAATCGGTAAGAACCTTGCGAAATGTACACTACGGTGGACACTTTAGTTTACACTTTACCACGTGACATTATCCTATTGGACAGTTTAAATTTCAAAAAGTTTTTCCATCCAATTGACACTTGACAACAATGCAAGTGTCAAACAACATGTCCAAAATCTGTGTACAAATTGTAAAGTTTAATCGGCAATGACCTTGCTACATTAAACTATGGTGTACACTTTAGCTTACAATTTGCCACGTGACATTACCCTGTTGGACACTTTAAATTTCAAATAGTTTTCCCATCCAATTGACACTTGACAACAATGCAAGTGTCAAACAACGTGTTAAAAATCAGTGTACAAATAGCAAAGTTCAATCGGTAAGAACCTTGCTACATGTACACTATGGTGTACACTTTAGTTTACACTTTGCCACGTGAGATTACCCTGTTGGAGAGTTTAAATTTCAAACCATTTTTCCATCGAAATAACACTTGTGAACAATACAAGTATCAAACAACGTGTCGAAAATCAGTATATAAATAGAAAAGTTCAATCGGTAAAAACCTTGCTATATATACACTATGGTGTACACTTTTATTTACACTTTACCATGTGACATTCCCCTATTGGGCAGTTTAAATTTCAAATAGTTTTCCCATCCAATTGACACTTGACAACAATGCAAGTGTCAAACAACGTGTCAAAAATCGGTGTACCAATTGCAAAGTTCAATCGCTAAGAACCTTGCTACATGTACACTGTAGTGTGTTTACAGTTTGCCATGTGACATTACCCTGTTAGACAGTTTAAATTTCAAATAGTTTTCCCATCCAATTGACACTCGGAAACAATGCAAGTGTCAAACAATGTGTTGAAAATCAATGTACAAACAGCAAAGATTCAATTCGTAAGAAACTCGCTACATGTGCACTATAGTGTACACTTTACTTTACACTTTGCCACGTGACGTTATCCTGTTTGACAGTTTAAATTTCAAACAGTTTTCCCATTCAATTGACACTTGAAAATAATGTAAGTGTCAAACAACTTGTAAAGAATCATTGAACAAATAGCAGAGTTCAATCGGTAAGAGCCTTACTGCATGTACACTATGCTTTACCCACCTTAGTTTACACTTTGCCACGTGACATTACCCTGTTGACCATTTTGAATTTCAAATAGTTTTCCCATCTAATTGACAATTTGTAAAATCCCGAAATTTTTTAGTTTTTCATTTAATTTATTTGCCATTTAATAGGAATGCAATGTTTAGTTAAGTCCTTACCCAAGTTAATTGGCTACCTCTATAGTAAATTTGGATCTATGTGGATATCTTTATAGTTGAGGGACCGAAGTGAAAATAAATATCAAAATTATACTTTTATTAAATGGGCCAAATAGTTAACTGTTGAATGAGGTAGAATTACCCTATCAATATTGGGCTCATTTTGAAGCTCGTAATAAATGGCGAATTATGGACTCAAGAAAAAATTAATTTGGTCAAGTTAAACTCGAGTTATAGCCAATTAAGAAAACTACTTAGTTAATAATATTAGTTACAATATGGACTAAATTACTCTTTCAATATTGGACTCCTTTGATAGATAATAATTAATTATATATATTAGGATTAAGAAAATGATATTTTGGATAAGTTGAATTAAGATGGAAAAAATGGAAGAATCAAGGTATAAATGAAATTCTAATTTAATTACTAGGCATACGGTTCACAATTCTCGGCCACTAGGAATAATATATGTTAAGTATTGATAATTATAAAATTTAAAGATAATTGATTAAAACGTAATCATAATAATTTTCCAGAAACTATTAAATTCCTTTTTAATGCTAATCTACTTTAATTAGGATAGAAACTATTGTTCTTAATCATGTAGGATTTGGATTATGATAAAGTTTCCCAATAATTTTAGTATTAGAATAATTAGGACTCTAATTAATTAAACTAGTTAAGTCGTATAGATTGGCATGGAAACTTTCTGTCATTTATTTTGATTTAATCAAAGGTAGGAGATAAATTAGTTATTTGTTTAAGTTGTGTGTTGTATAAAATATGCAATTAGGAGACCAATTTGCCTTACTTTTCCACGTGTTGACAGGATATGCAGTCATTGGGTCTCCTTATTAAAATTGTATTGGATTTGGAATTTATCAAAACAAGTAGTCAATCTCCAATCAAATTATATAGGAGTCTAGGAGTCCAAACCAATTTCTAAGAAAAGTGGACGGAAATTTTATAATTCCAATCTTAGCGTGATTACCCTACGGTCCCTGCCCCGTATTTTAGTCTACTATATATATGAAATTATACCTAAAGCATTCTACCATACTTTATTCTCTTCCTCTCTAAATTTTCCTCTATATTACTAAGGCTTTATACCCAAAGTAGTCTACTATATTTTATTCAATTTCACAAGCAACCAAGAGAAAAATCTCAGCAAACAAGTTCCCACAATTTGCTTTCCATGTGCATATTATAATACAAGATTCATTACGTAAGGTGAGGTACTCAGTGCTATTAGTGGTTTTTCCACATCTTTCAAACACGTTGTTATGTATGGATTTAATTACTTCAGTTCAAGGCTCCTTCGGGAGAAATCATGATACATTTTAAGGCACAATTTAGCCTTCATATTATTTTGCAGTGCTTGCTTGAATTATCATTTGTCATGGTGTGATAATTCTCATGTTCTATTGGTAAGAGAATTTATACATAATTTCACGTTTGATTTGAATGTGGAGTAGCAAGCATCTCATTGAGTATAATTCGTTATACTCATCCCTCTTTATTTACAATTTTCAGGTAAAAAGTAGTATGCTGGATGGCGGTGGATGGATATGCAATTGGACCAATGGATCTTCGTCATGAAGTACTTTAATTTTTAGGAACACTGGAATGTTTAATAACATTTGATTATTTTGTTTTTAAATTTAGACTCAATTGTGAGTAACGTCATAATTTTCAATTAGTCCGAATCTTATTATTTGTTAGAACTATTTTTATTGATATGATTCCAAAACGTTCCGCATATTTTTATTAAATTTAATAACTTTATTAAATGTTGTTTTATATTAAAATTTCTTTGCTTCAAGCACTTTAATAAAATTCATGTTTCATAACGTTTCGGGTTGCCAGAATTTGGGGCGTTACACAATTGACAACAATGCAAGTGTCAAACAACCTGTCAAAAATCAGTGTACAAATAGCAAAGTTCAATCAATATGCACCTTGCTACATGTACACTATGGTGTATACTTTAGTTTACACTTGGCCAAATGACATTACCTTGTTGGACAGTTTAAATTTCAAACAGTTTTCCCATCCAATTGACACTTGACAACAACGCAAGTGTCAAACAACGTGTCAAAAATTTGTGTACAAATAGTAAAGTTCAATTGGTAAGCCTCACACATGTACACTATGGTGTACACTCTAGTTTGCCCTTTGCCATGTGACATTACCCCATTAGATAGTATAAATTTCAACTAGTTTTCTCATCCAATTTACAATTGATAACAATGCAAGTGTTAAACAACGTGTTAAAAATCGCTGTACAAATAGCAAAGTTTAATCGATAAGGACCTAGCTACACGTACACTATGGTGTACATTGTAGTTTACCCTTTGTCACGTAACATTACCCTGTTGGACAGTTTAAATTTCAAACGATTTTCCCATCTAATTGTCACTTGAAAACAATGTATGTCAAACAATGTGTCAAAAATCATTGTACAAGTAGCAATATTCAATCGGTAAGGACCTTGTTACACGTACAATATGGTATACACTTTAGTTTAAACTATGCCACATGACATTACCCTGTTGGATAGTTTAAATTTTAAATGATTTTCCTGTCCAATTGACACTTGAGAACAATGTCAGTGTCAAACAATGTGTCAAAAATCAGTGTACAAATAGCAAATATCAATCGGTAAGAATCTTGCTACACGTAACACTATGGTGTACACTTTAGTTTAAACTTTGCCACGTGACATAGCCCACTGGACTGTTTAAATTTCAAACAGTTTTCCATCTAATTGACACTTGATAAAAATGCAAGTGTCAAACAACGTGTCAAAAATTGTTGTACAAATAGCAATGTTCAATCGGTAAGAAACTTGCTAAATGTACACTATGGGGTACATGTTAGTTTACACTTTGCCACATGACAATACCCAGTTAGACAGTATAAATTTGAAATAGTTTTTCCATCCAATTGACACTTGACAACGATGCAAGCATCAAACAACGGGTCAAAAATCTGTGCACAAATAGTAATGTTCAATCAGTAAGAACCGTACGAAATGTACACTATGGAGTACACCTTAGTTTACACTTTGCCACGTGACACTACACCGCTGTATAGTTTAACATTCAAATAGTTTTCCATTCCAATGACACTTGATGGCAATGCAAATGTCATAGAACGTGTCAAAAATCAGCGTACAAATAGCAAAGTTTAATCGGTAAGAACCTTTCTTCATGTACACTACGGTGTACACTTTAGTTTACACATTGCCACGTGACATTATCTTGTTGGATAGTTTAAATTTCAAATAGTTTTCCCATCCAATAGACACTTGACAACAATGCAAGTGTCAAACAAGGTGTCCAAAATTTGTGTAAAAATTGTAAAGTTCAATCGGCAAGGACCTTGCTGCATTACACTACGGTGTACACTTTAGTTTACACTTTTCCACGTGACATTACCCTGTTCGACACTTTAAATTTCAATTAGTTTTCCCATTCAATTGACACTTGACAACAATGCAAGTGTCAAACAATGTGTCAAAAATCAGTGTACAAATAGCAAAGTTCAATCGGTAAGAACCTTGCTACAAGTACACTATGGTGTACACTTTAGTTTACGCTTTGTCACGTGAGATTGCCCTGTTGGATAGTTAAAATTTCAAACCATTTTTCCATCGAAATAAAAATTGTCAACAATGTAAGTGTCAAACGTGTCGAAAATCAGTATACAAATAGTAAAGGTCAATCGGTAAGAGCCTTGCTACATATACACTATGGTGTACACTTTTATTTACACTTACCATGTGACATTACCCTGTTGGGCAGTTTAAATTTCAAATAATTTTCTCATCCAATTGACACTTGACAACAATGCATGTGTCAAACAACGTGTCAACAATCGGTGTACTAATTGCAAAGTTCAATCGGTAAGAACCTTGCTAAATGTACACTGGTGTGTTTACACTTTGCCATGTGACATTATCCTGTTGGGTAGTTTAAATTTCAAATAGTTTTCCCATCCAATTGACACTTGACAACAATGCAGGTGTCAAACAACGTGTCAAAAATCGGTGTACCAATTGCAAAGTTCAATCGGTAAGAACCTTGCCGCATGTATACCGGTGTGTTTACACTTTGCCATGTGACATTACCTTGTTGGACAATTTAAATTTCAAATAGTTTTCCCACCCAATTGACACTTGAAAACAATGCAGGTGCCAAACAACAAGTCAAAAATCTGTGTACAAATAGTAAAGTTCAATCGATAAGGGCCTTGCTAAATGTACACTATGGTGTACACTTTAGTTTGCTCTTTGCCATGTGACATTACCCCATTAGACAGTATAAGTTTCAACCAATTTTCCCGTCCAATTGACACTTGACAACAATGTAAGTGTTAAACAACGTGTCAAAATCAGTGTACAAATAGTAAAGTTCAATCGGTAAGAAACTTGCTGCATGTACACTGGTGTGTTTACACTTTGCTATGTGACATTACCTTGTTGGACAGTCTAAATTTCAAATATTTTTCCCACCCAATTGACACTTGACAACAATGCAGGTGTCAAACAACGTGTCAAAAATCTGTGTACAAATAGTAAAGTTCAATCGGTAAGGGCCTTGCTAAATGTACACTATGGTATACCCTTTAGTTTGCTCTTTGCACGTGACATTACCCCATTGGACAGTATAAGTTTCAACCAGTTTTCACATCCAATTGACACTTGACAACAATGCAAGTGTCAAACAACGTGTCAAAAATCAGTGTACAAATAGTAAAGTTCAATCGGTGAGAACCTTGCTACATGTACACTATGATGTACCCACTTTAGTTTACACTTTGCCACGGTTGAACAGTTTGAATTTCAAATGAATTTCCCATCCAATTGACAATTAACAACAATGAAAGTCTCAAACAGCCTGGCAAAAATTAGTGTACAAATAACAAAGTACAATCGGTAAGCACCTTGCTACATGTACACTATGGTGCACACTTTAGGTTACACTATGCAAATTGACATTACCTCATTGGACAGTTTAAATTTAGAATAGTTTTCCATCCAATTGACACTTGACAACAATGCAAGTGTCAAACAACGTGTCAAAAATCTGTGTACAAATAGTAAAGTTCAACTGGTAAGGGCCTTGGTACAGGTACACTATAGTGTACACTTTAGTTTGCTCTTTGCCAATTGACATTAACCCATTAGACAGTATAAGTTTCAACCAATTTTTCCATCCAATTGACACTTGATAACAATGCTAGTGTTAAACAACGTGTCAAAAATCAGTCTACAAATAGTAAAGTTCAATCAGTAAGAACCTCGCTACATGTACACTATGCTGTACCCACTTTAGTTTACACTTTGCCACGTGACATTACTTAGTTGAAAAGTTTGAATTTCAAATGATTTTCCCATCCAATTGACAATTGACAACAATGAAAGTCTCAAACAGCCTGTCAAAAATTAGGGTACAAATAACAAAGTACAATCAGTAAGCACCTTGCTACATGTACACTATGGTGTACACTTTAGGTTACACTATGCCAATTGACATTACCTCGTTGGACAGTTTAAATTTCAAATAGTTTTCCATCCAATTGACACTCGACAACAATGCAAGTGTCCAACAACGTGTCAAAAATCTGTGTACAAATAGTAAAGTTCAATTGGTAAGGGCCTTGCTACAGGTACACTATAGTGTACACTTTAGTTTGCTCTTTGCCAATTGACATTAACCCATTAGACAGTATAAGTTTCGACCAGTTTTTCCATCCAATTGACACTTGACAACAATGCAAGTGTCAAACAACGTGTCAAAAATCAGTCTACAAATAGTAAAGTTCAATCGGTAAGAACCTTGCTACATGTACACTATGCTGTACCCACTTTAGTTTACACTTTGCCACATGACATTACCCTGTTGAACAGTTTGAATTTCAAATAGTTTTCCCTTCCAATTGACAATCGACAGCAATGCAAGTGTCAAACAACCTGTCAAAAATCAGTGTACAAATAGCAAAGTACAATCGGTGAGCACCTTGCTACATGTACACTATGATGTACACTTTCGTTTACACTTTGCCAAATGACATTACCCTGTTGGACAGTCTAAATTTCAAATAGTTTTTCCATCCAATTGATCCTTGACAATAATGCAAGTGTCAAAGAACGTTTCAAAAATCTGTATACAACTAGTAAAGTTCAATCGGTAAGGGCCTTGCTAGATGTACACTATAGTGTACACTTTCGTTTGCTCTTTGCCACGTGACATACCCCACTGGACAGTATAATTTTAACCAGTTTTCTCATCCAATTGACACTTGACAACAATGCAAGTGTCAAACAATGTGTCAAAAATCAGTGTACAAATAGCAAAGTTCAATCGGTAAGAACCTTGAATGCAAGTGTCAAACAATGTGTCAAAAATCAGTGTACAAATAGCAAAGTTCAATCGGTAAGAACCTTGCTACATGTACACCATGCTGTACCCACTTTAGTTTATACTTTGCCACGTGACATTACCCTGTTGAACAGTTGGAATTTCAAACAGTTTTCCCATCCAATTGATACTTGACAACAATGCAACTGTCAGACAACGTGTCAAAAATCTCTGTACAAATAGCAAAGTTTAATTAGTAAGAACCTTGCCACATGTACACTATGGTGTACAATCTAGTTTACCCTTTGCCACAAAACATTACCCTAGTGGATAGTTTAAATTTCAAACGGTTTTTCCATCCAATTGACACTTGAAAACAATGCAAGTGTCAAACAACGTGTCAAAAATCAGTGTACAAATAGCAATGTTCAAACGGTAAGGACCTAGCTACCTGTACAGTATGTTGTAAACTTTAGTTTAAACTTTGCCACGTGACATTACCCTGTTGGATAGTTTAAATTTCAAACGGTTTCTCGTCCAATTGGCCCCTAAGAACAATGCCAGCGTCAAACAACATGTCAAAAATCAGTGCACAAATAGCAAAATTCAATCGGTAAGAACCTTTCTAGACGTACACTATAGTGTACACTTTAGTTTAAACTTTGCCACGTGACATAGCCCGCTGGACTGTTTGAATTTCAAATAGGTTTCCCATCGAATTAACCCTTGACAACAATGCAAGTGTCAAACAACGTGTTAAAAATTGTCGTACAAATAGCAAAGTTCAATCAGTAAGAACCTTGCTACATGTACACTATGATGTAAACTTTAGTTTACACTTTGCCACATGACAATAGCCGATTAGACAGTATAAATTTGAAATAGTTTTCCCATCCAATTGACACTTGACAACAATGTAAGTGTTAAACAACGTGTCAAAAATCTGTGTACAAATAGCAATGTTCAATCGGTAAGAACCTAGCGAAATGTACGCTATGGTGTACTCTTTAGTTTACACTTTGCCACGCGACACTACCCCACTGTACAGTTTAACTTTCAAACAGTTTTCCCATCCAATGACACTTGACAACAATGCAAGTGTCATACAACGTATCAAAAATCAGAGTACAAATGGCAAAGTTTAATCGGTAAGAAACCTTGCTTCATGTACACTACGGTGTACACTTAAGTTTGCACTTTGCCACGTGACATTTTCCTGTTGGATAGTTTAAATTTCAAATAGTTTTCCCATCCAATTGGCACTTGACAACAATGCAAGTGTCAAACAATGTGTCCAAAATTTTTGTACAAATTGTAAAGTTCAATCGGCAAGGATCTTGCCACATTACACTATGGTGTACACTTTTGTTTACACTTTGTCACGTGACATTGCCTCGTTGGACATTTTAAATTTGAAATAGTTTTCCCATCCAATTGAGACTTGACAACAATGCAAGTGTCAAACTACGTATCAAAAATTAGTGTACAAATAGCAAAGTTCAATCGGTAAGAACCTTGCTACATGTACACAATGGTGTACACTTTAGTTTACACTTTATCACGTGAGATTACACTACTGGACATTTTAAATTTCAAACCATTTTTCCATTGAAATAACACTTGTCAACAATGCAAGTGTCAAACAACGTGTCGAAAATAAGTATACAAATAGTAAAGTTCAATCGGTAAGAGCCTTGCTACATATACATTATGGTGTACACTTTTGTTTACACTTTACCATGTGACATTACCCTGTTGGGCAGTTTAAATTTCAAATAGTTTTCCCATCCAATTGACACTTGATAACAATGCATGTGTCAAACAACGTGTCAAAAATTGGTGTACCAATTGCAAAGTTCAATCGGTAAGAACCTTGCTACATGTACACTGGCGCATTTACACTTTGCCATATGACATTACCCTATTGGAAAGTTTAAATTTCAAACAGTTTTCCCATCCAATTGACACTTGAAAACAATGTAAGTGTCAAACAACTTGTAAAATATCAGTGTACAAATAGCAATTTTCAATCGGTAAGAACCCTGCTACATGTACACTATGCTATACCCACTTTAGTTTACACTTTGCCACGTGACATTATCCTGTTGAACAGTTTGAATTTCAAGTAGTTTTCCCGTTCGTTTGACAACTGACAACAATGCAAGTGTCAAACAACCTGTCAAAAATCAGTGTACAAATAGCAAAGTTCAATTGGTAAGAACCTTGCTACATGTACACTAGCGCGTTTACACTTTGCCATATGACATTACCCTATTAGACAGTTTAAATTTCAAACAGCTTTCACATCCAATTGACACTTGAAAACAATGTAAGTGTCAAACAACTTGTAAAAAATCAGTGTACAAATAGTAAATTTCAATCGGTAAGAACCTTGCTACATGTACACTATGCTATACCCACTTTAGGTTACACTTTGCCACGTGACATTATCCTGTTGAATAGTTTGAATTTAAAATAGTTTTCCCATGCAATTGACAACTGACAACAATGCAAGTGTCAAACAACCTGTCAAAAATTAGCGTACAAGTAGCAAAGTTCAATCAGTAAGCACCTTGCTACATGTACACTATGGTGTACACTTTAGTTTACACTTTGCCAAATGACATTACCCTGTTGGATAGTTTAAATTTCAAACTGTTTTTTATCCAATTGACACTTGACAACAATGCAAGTGTCAAACAATGTGTCAAAAATCTGTGTACAAATAGCAAAGTTCAATCGGTAAGAACCTTGCTACATGTACACTATGGGGTACACTTTAGTTTATACTTTGCCACGTGACGTTACCCTATTGGACAGTTTAAAGTTCAAACACTTTTCCCATCCAATTGACACTTGACAACAATGTAAGTGTCAAACAACGTGCCGAAAATGAGTGTACAAATAGCAAAGTTCAATCGGTTAGGTCCTTGCTACATGTACACTATGATATACACTTCAGTTTACATTTTGCACATGACATTTCACTATTGGATTGTTCAAATTTCAAAACACTTTTCCCATCCAATTGACACTTGACAACAATGCAAGTGTCAAACAAAAATCAGTGTAAAAATAGCAATGTTCAATCGGTAAGAACCTTGCTACATGTACTCTACGGTGTAAACTTTAATTTACAATTTGCCACGAGACATAGCCCACTGAACTGTTTATATTTCAAACAGTTTTCCCATCCAATTGACACTTGACAACAATGCAAGTGTCAAACAAAGTGTTGAAAATCAGTGTACAAATTGCAAAGATTCAATTCGTAAGAACCTTGCTACATGTACACTATGTTGTACACTTTAGTTTACACTTTACCACGTGACGTTATCATGTTTGACAGTTTAAATTTCAAATAGTTTTCCCATCAAATTAACACTTGAAAACAATGTAAGTGTCAAACAACTTGTAAAAAATTAGTGTACAAATAGCAAAGTTCAATCGGTAAGAACCTCGCTACATGTACACTATGTTGTACCCACTTTAGTTTACACTTTGCCACGTGTCATTACCCTGTTGAACAGTTTGAACTTCAAATAGTTTTCCCATCCAATTGACAATTGACAACAATGCAAGTGTCAAACAACCGGTCAAAAATTAGTGTACAAATAGTAAAGTACAATCGGTAAGCACTTTGCTACATGTACACTATAGTGTACACTCTATTTTACATTTTGCCAAATGGCATTACTCTGTTGGACAGTTTAAATTTCAAACAATTTTTCCATCCAATTGACGCTTAACAACAATGCAAGTGTCGAACAACGTGTCAAAAATTTGTGTTCAAATAGTAAAGTTCAATCAGTAAGAACCCTGCTACATGTACACTATGGTGTACACTTTAGTTTGCTCTTTGCCACGTAACATTAACACACTAGACAGTATAAGTTTCAGCCAGTTTTCCCATCCAATTGACACTTGACAACAATGCAACTATCAAACAATGTGTCAAAAATCACTGCACAAATAACAAAGTTCAATCAGTAAGGACCTTGCCACATGTACACTATGGTGTACACTCTTGTTTACCCTTGGCCACGAAACATTACCCTATTGGATAGTTTAAATCTCAAATGGTTTTCCCATCCAATTGACACTTGAATACAATGCAAGTGTCAAACAACATGTCAAAAATCAGTGTACAAATAGCAATGTTCAAGCGGTAAGGACCTACCTACCTGTACAATATGTTGTGCACTTTAGTTTAAAATTTGCCACGTGACATTACCCTGTTGGATAGTTTAAATTTCAAACGGCTTTTCCATCTAATCGACACCTCAGAACAATGCTAGTGTCAAACAACGTGTCAAAAATCAGTGCACAAATAGCAAAGTTCAATCGATAAGAACCTTGCTACACGTACACTATGGTGTACACTTTAGTTTAAACTTTGCCACGTGACATAGCCCGCTGGACTGTTTAAATTTGAAACAGTTTTCCCATCAAATTGACACTTGTTAACAATTCAAGTGTCAAACAACTTGTCAAAAATCTGTGTACAAATAGCAAAGTTCAATTGGTTAGGTCCTCGCTAAATGTACACTATGGTGTACACTTTAGTTTACATTTTGGCAAGTGACATTACCCTATTGGATTGTTCAAATTTCAAAATAGTTTTCCCATCCAATTGACACTTGACAACAATATAAGTGTCAAACAATGTGTCAAAAATCAGTGTACAAATAGTAAAGTTCAATCGGTTAGGTCCTTGCTTTCGCATGTGACATTACCCTATTCGATTGTTCAAATTTCAAAATAGTTTTTCCATCCAATTGAGGCTTGACAACAATTCAAGTGTCAAAAAATGTTTCAAAAATTAGTGTACAAATAGCAAAGTTTAGTCGGTAAGAACCTTGTTGCATGTACTCTATGGTGTAAAGTTTAGTTTACACTTTGCCACGAGACATAGCCAGCTGAACTGTTTATATTTCAAACAGTTTTCCTATCCAATTGACACTTGACAACAATGCAAGTGTCAAACAATGTGTTGAAAATTAGTGTACAAACAACAAAGATTCAATTCGTAAGAACCTTGCTACATGTACACTGTGGTGTACACTTTAGTTTACACTTTGCCACATGACGTTATCCTATTTGACAGTTTAAATTTCAAAGAGTTTTCCCATCAAATTGACACTTGAAAAATACGTAAGTGTCAAACAACTTGTAAAAAATTAGTGTACAAATAGCAAAGTTCAATCGGTAAGAACCTTGCTACATGTACACTATACTGTGCCCACTTTAGTTTACACTTTGCCACGTGTCATTACCCTGTTGACCAGTTTAAACTTCAAATAGTTTTTCCATCCAATTGACAATTGACAACAATGCAAGTTAACCTGTCAAAAATCAGTATACAAATAGCAAAGTACAATCGGTAAGCACCTTGCTACATGTACACTATGGTGTACACTTTAGTTTACAATTTGCCAAATAACATTACCCTGTTGGACAGTTTAAATTTCAAATAGTTTTCCCATCTAATTGATACTTGACAACAACGCAAGTGTCAAACAACGTGTCAAAATTCTTGTACAAATAGTAACGTTCAAACGGTAAGGGCCTTGCTATATGTACACTGTGGTGTACACTTTAGTTTGCTCTTTGCCACGTGAAATTACCCCATTAGACAATATAAGTTTCAACCAGTTTTCCCATCCATTTGACAGTTGACAACAATGCAAGTGTCAAACAACGTGTCAAAAATCAGTGTACAAATAGCAAAGTTTAATAGGTAAGAACCTTGCTACATGTACACTATGTTGTACCCACTTTAAATTACACTTTGCCACGTGACATTACCTTGTTGAACAGTTTGAGTTTCAAACAGTTTCCCATCCAATTGCTAATTGACAACAATGCAAGTGTCAAACAACATGTCAAAAATTAGTGTACAAACAACAAAGTACAATCGGTAAGCACCTTACTACACACTATGTTGTGCACTTTAGTTTACACTTTGCCAAATGACATTACCTGTTGGAAAGTTTAAATTTCAAACAGTTTTCCGATCCGATTGACACTTGACAACAATGCAAGTGTCAAATAATGTGTCCAAAATCCATGTACAAAGAGTAAAGTTCAATCGGTAAGGGCCTTGCTACATGTACACAATGCTGTACACTTTAGTTTACTCTTTGCCACGTGACATTACCCCATTAGACAGTATATGTGTCAACCAATTTTTCCATCCAATTGACACTTGACAACTGATGTGATCCAAGAGCCGAGCCAGAAGAAGGCAAGTGTGAGACGAGACCCGTTGATAATCGGAGGTGGACTGATGACGCGATCGAGAGCAAAACAAGTGAAACAAGAGATGGGATTTCTCGTTCAAGAAAATATTGATAGAACCATGTTGGGGACTCAAAATGGGATGCAAACCCGATCAGCAAGGTTGCAATCGAACCCACAGGATATTGAATCGGATCCTAAGAATGCCAATATGACCAAGGTTTATGGATGTGACCCCAAAATAGTGAACGAAGCAACCCAACAAGAACGTTGCTTGAAAGACCTCTTGATCACACGATTGAAGAAATCACACCCGGATTGTGGATTTGAACCAATAAAAGATGAACCAAAAAACCCAACGGTAGCGTTGATGCGAAAGACCCTTTGATTACACAATTCAATGATTCAATCCGATATTTTGAACACCACAAGATGATTAGTCTTGATAAGTTCGCCCCATTCAATTTAGTGAACAAGATAAATTTGAAGAAAAGCTTCGAAATATTGTACTCACCTGGTAAATCCACTTTGTAGCATTGTCATTGATCCTCTCAATGATTAGAAACGGTCCATTGCCTCGTGGTTGCAATTTTGACTTCCTCTGTTCTGGAAAATGCTCTTTTCTGAAATGCACCCAGACCCAATCTCCAGGCTCAAATGTAACGCGTCTTCTTCCTTTATTTTCTTTTGATGCAATCAGCTTTCCTTTCTCTTTGATCTGCATCCTGACCTTTTCATGGAGTGTTTTCACCATCTCGACTTTGCATTTCCCATCCAAGCTACCTCGTTCATGCACAGGCAAAGGCATTAAATCCATAGGTGTTAGTGGATTAAAATCATAAACAATTTCAAAAGGAGAAAATGAAGTAGTAGAATGTGTAGCTCGATTATATGCAAACTCTATAAATGGTAAACACTCTTCCCATGATTTCAATTTTTTATTGATCACTGTCCTAAGTAGTTGAGTCATAGTTCGATTAACTACCTCAGTTTGTCCATCTGTTTGTGGGTGACAAGTTGTAGAAAATAATAACTTAGTTCCTAACTTACTCCACAGAACACGCCAAAAATGACTCAAAAACTTCACGTCCCTATCAGACACTATACTTTTAGGTACTCCATGTAAACGTACTATTTCCCTAAAGAATAAGTCCGCAATATTAGTAGCATCATCAGTTTTATGACATGGTATGAAGTGCACCATCTTACTAAAGCTATCGACCACTACAAATATTGAATCCCGACCCCTTTTTGTCCTAGGCAAACCTAACACAAAGTCCATAGATATGTGTACCCACGGTTCACTAGGTACAGGCAAAGGAGTATACAAACCATGGGGTTGAACCTTAGGCTTAGCCTTTCTACATGTTATGCACTTTCCACATATTTGTTCTACGTCATGTCGCATTTTAGGCCAATAAAAATGTTCCCCTAACATGTCTAAAGTCCTTTGAACCCCGAAGTGTCCCATTAAACCACCCCCATGTGCTTCCCTTACCAATAATTCACGCAAAGAACAATTAGGAATGCACAACTTATTTTCTCTAAACAAATATCCTTCATGCCTATAGAATTTATCAAATGCACCTTTGTCACATGAAGCATAAATACTAGAAAAATTAAAATCAGATTCATACATGCCCTTAATATGTTCAAAACCAAGTAATTTAGTACTTAATGAATTTAAAAGCACATACCTTCGAGACAACGCATCAACAACTATATTTTTGTTACCTTGTTTGTACTTGATGACGCAGGGAAATATCTCAATAAACTCCACCCATCTCGCATGTCTTTTGTTCAGCTTACCTTGACCTTACAAATGCTTTAAAGATTCATGATCGGTGTGTATCACAAATTCCTTTGGCCATAAGTAGTGCTGCCAAGTCTCCAATGCTCGAACAAGTGAATACAGCTCCTTGTCATATGTCAGATAATTCAATGCTGCCCCACTTAACTTTTCGCTAAAGTAAGCAATAGGTCTCCTTTCCTGCATTAACTCTGCTCCTATACCTATTCCTGATGCATCACACTCAGCCTCCAATGTTTTATCAAAATTTCGTAATGCCAAAACAGGTGCCTTACATAGCTTATCCTTAATGGTGTTAAATGCAATTTCTTGAGATTTTCCACAATGAAAACCTACACTCTTCTTAACTATTTCAATCAACAGTGTGGTGATGGTGCTAAAATCTCTTACAAATCGCCTATAAAAACTAGCCAATCCTTGAAAACTCCTAACTTCAGTTATAGTCTTAGGTGTTGGCCCTTCCTTTATAGCTTTTATCTTTTCTTCATCGACTTCCACCCCGTTAGCACTAACCACAAATCCTAGGAAAACAACTCTATCCATGCAAAATGTGCACTTTTTGAAATTAGCATATAGTTGTTCCTTTCGCAACACAACAAGCACACAATTTAAATGTTCTAAATGCTCATCTAGGTTTTTGTTATAGATTAAGATGTCATCAAAATAAACTACAACAAATTTCCCAATAAAAGCACGCAAAACATGGTTCATTAAACACATAAAAGTGCTTGGTGCATTAGTGAGTCCAAATGGCATAACTAACCATTCATACAATCCATACTTATTCTTAAACGCCGTTTTCCACTCATCGCCCTCCCGCATGTGAATTTGATGATACCCACTCTTAAGATCAATCTTACTAAAAATGCAAGCACCATGCAACTCATCAAGCATATCATCTAGCCTAGGTATTGGGTGATGATACTTTACCGTGATATTGTTGATAGCTCGGCAATCCACGCACATTCTCCAAGTCCCGTCCTTCTTAGGCACCAGCAAAATAGGTACAACACATGGACTCATGCTCTCCCTGACATAACGTTTGGTCATCAACTCCTCCACTTACTTTTGAAGCTCCTTCATCTCCTCGGGATTGCTTCGGTAAGCTGGTCGATTCAGTATGACAGCTCAGGGTACAAAGTCAATTTGGTGCTCGATGCCTCTGATTGGTGGCAATCTACTTGGCATCTCTTCAAGAAACACATTGTCGAACTCCTGCAATAAAGACTTAACCAAACTAGGGAGGGATGTGTTAGAATCCTTGAAATTGAGAAGGGACTCCTTGTACACTAACAATATCATTTGCCTATTATCGCTCATAGACTTTTTCAACTCACTCTCTTTTGCATAGAAGTTGACCTTTGACTTTTCTCTCCGCTCAGCTGACTCTTTTTCTCTCCTCTCAACTGACTCTTTTTCTCTCCGCTCATGTGGCTTTTCTCTCTTTTCTCCACTCTTAGCCACCTCGCTATTTTCTCTCTTATTGATGGCTTCACTATTGACTCTCCTTTTTCCTGACTCTCTTATTCTCTCGTCCTCCTCACTTTTCAGCTTGATTTGATCTCCATACACTTGTGCCAGTGTTAATGGCGTAAGAGTAATAGTTTTCCCATCCTTGACAAAGCTATAATGATTCCTATATCCATCATGTGTGGCCCTTCTATCATATTGCCATAGCCTTCCTAACAAGATATGACCCACATGCAAAGGCACCACATCACATACTACTTTGTCACTATAACTCCCAATTGAGAAATCAATTAAAACTCTTCTATTCACCCTAACTTCCCCACTTTCATTCAACCATTGCAACTTATAAGGCCTAGGGTGTCTTAACAATGCTAATCCTAATTTCTCAACTAAAGTTGTGCTAGCTACATTCGTGCAACTCCCACCATCAATAATCATACTACATACCTTATCGTTAACGTAACAACGTGTGTGGAATATATTTTCTCGCTGTTGCTCCGAATCATCCACTTTGACTTGAGTGCTAAGAGCTCTTCTTGACACCAATGATTCCCCAACAACAAACTCCAAATTTTTTTCTTCTTCAATGTCCTCCAATGTAGGCATGTCCTCAAACTCTCCTTCACTTTCACTCACCACCTCTCCATTATCCAACAAAACCATTGCCCATTTATTTGAGCATTGAGAAGCAATGTGCCCTGACCCCAAGCATCTGAAACACTTGATGTCTCGATTCCTTGATGGTTGTGAATCTATTTTGGGTGCTATTTTGCTAGCACTTTTTTCTTTCCCTTTCTGCCACTCATTCATACCTTTAGGTACAGCTTTATCACCTTTGTTGTTGTTGTTCCACCCTGGCTTCCAAGATGGATTAACACTCGAAGTTCCTAACGGCTGCCTAGCTGCCCCTTTCCTCTTCAGCTGTCTCTCTACCTTCATAACCACATGTAACATGTCTTCCAATTCCACATAATGTTGCAACTCCACAACATTGGCAATTTCCCTATTCAACCCATTCAAGAATCGTGCCATGGTAGCTTCCCGATCCTCCACCACATTAGCCCTAATCATAAGTATTTCCATCTCCTTATGATAGTCCTCTACACTTTTCGACCATTGATATAGACCTTGCAATTTTTGATGAATCTCTCGATAATAGTGGCTTGGAACAAACCTCTTTCTCATCAATGACTTCAATTCCTCCCAAGTGCTGATTGGTTTTCCCCCACTTCTACGTTGTGAAGTAATCACTTGATCCCACCATGAAATTGCATAGTCACTGAATTACAAAACTGCTAACTTCACCTTTTTCTCCTCCGAATAGTTATAACACTTGAAGATCATTTCAACCTTCGTTTCCCACTCCAGGTATGCCTCAGGATCACTCCTTCCTTTGAATGAAGGAACTGTCATTTTTATATTTCCTAAGTTTACATCCAACTCCTCCCCGCGATCATTCCGACCCCGTCTGTCAAATCTATTGCCTCTATTCCTCATCCTTCCCATCTCAACACCGTGAAATTCATCTTCGCCCATGTCACTCCCATATCCATACTCCGCTTTCCTTTCCCTCCTAGGCTTCCATCTATCTGGTCCTCTGGCATTGGATACATCCACTCGATGCCCTCGACTAAGATTAGCCACTGATGTATCTAATCTATTCATCCAAGCCTCCTACTTCTCCAACCTATCTCTCACATCTCCAAACGCCTTCTCAAACCTCTGTACCAAATCCTCCGATGCATTGCTATTATTGCGTTGTCGGCTTGAATTTGATTCTGCCCTTTCTGACATCCTAACACTAAAGATTTTTATTTTACTGCCTCACCAAAAGTCACTCGGAAACACACAAGGGCTTTTACCCTCTATTAAGCTCACTCTCTGCCTTTTGCCACTCAATTCTTCCAACAATTGCTTCTAGGAACAATCAACGAACTCAATCAATCAATCAAATCCTGTAGAATTCCCCAAACCGGATGTGACTCAATAATTGTAACAAAGGGCTCAAAGAAAACTTTTAAAGCTTGACTTGAATTGAAGGAATGGAATGATTTAATGTGTCCAAGTAATTTAGAAACGATAATGAATAATAAAAGTTGGTATTTGATGGATCAATAATATTTAACAAGTTTTATTTTACTGTACGGATGAACAGTACAGTACAGATGAACAATAATTTTTTTTTGGATCCGCAAATCAATAACAAAACCAACAAAGAAAACGAAAACTAATTTGGACGAAAATTGAGCCCAGAAACGAAATTTGAAGATTTTTGATGAAACTTTTGGATCAAAGGATCAAGAAAACCTTCTGGACACAAGAACACAAGAAATTGAAAAAAATTTAGAAAATAAAGGATATAACCTGATTAAATTGAAGCCAAAGCTCTGATACCAACTGATGCGAACCCCGTAGCAATGGAAAGTACAAAACCCACAACGAGATTGATACGGAACCTAGGAATGCCAATACTAACCCGATTTTGGATCTTGAACCCCAAGAATTGAACCAGGAAACCCTAGATTAGCGAAGAACCTAAAACCCCTTGATTACAATTAAAAAAACCCACAATCCGATTGATTAGAATGCCATAAGAAGTTGAATCTTGATAAGTTTCAAGATTGTTCAAGAAGAACAATAAATTGAAAGAACAATTCTCTTTCTATAATATTAAGCAAAAGTCAAAAGTTAAAAGTTCTTACAATGAAAAATATTCTCCTATTTATGCTAATCCTTGAATAGAAGTCAAAAGGAAATATAATTTTAATAATCTAACAAAATTCCTAAAATATTTGTCCAATATGGTAGGAGTTTGATTAATAATGAAATTCTAGTAAAATAAGGAAAAACGCGGAAAAAAGGAAAACCGCGCCCAGAAATGAACCATGCGGTCGTATAGCTATAACTCGTGCTGCCGCATGGTAATAAAATTTCGGCCATTGAATTCTCGGTCTCATGTCGTGCAGTCGCACCGTGCGGCCGCATGGTTATACTGCCCACTCTCTTCTTCAGCTGCTTGTAATGCATTGATCCATTTTGTTTTGGCCTTCGACCCGAACACGAAACTTGTCCCATTTTGAGTTTCAAACATGGTTCCATCAATAGTTTCTGGAACGAGCAATCCCATCGCTTGTTTCACTTATTTTGCTCTCAATCGCGTCATTGGTCCACCTTCGATTATCAACTGGTCTCGTCTCGCACTTGCCTTCTTCTGGCTCAGCTCTTGGTTCACATCATCAACAATGTAAGTGTCAAACAACATGTCAAAAATTAGTGTACAAATAGTAAAGTTCAATCGGTAAGAACCTTGCTACATGTACACTATGCTGTACCCACTTTAGTTTACACTTTGCCACGTGACATTACCCTGTTGAACAGTTTGAATTTCAAAATGTTTTCCCATCCAATTGACAAATGACAAAAATGCAAGTGTCAAACAACCTGTCAAAAATCAGTGTACAAATAGCAAAGTACAATCTGTAAGCACCTTACTACATGTACACTATGGTGTACACTTTAGTTTACACTTTGCCAAATGACGTTACCCTGATTGAAAGTTTAAATTTCAAACATTTTTCCCATCCAATTGACACTTGACAACAATGTAAGTGTCAAACAACATGCTAAAAATCTGTGTACAAATAGTAAAGTTCAATCGGTAAGGGCCTTGCTAGATGTACAATATAGTGTACACTTTAATTTGCTCTTTGCCACGTGACATTACCCCATTAGACAGTATAGGTTTCAACCAGTTTTCCCATCCAATTGACATGTGACAACATGCAAGTGTCAAACAATATGTCAAAAATTAGTGCACAAATATCAAAATTCAATCGGTAAGAACCTTGCTACATGTACACTATGCTTTACCCACTTTAGTTTACACATTGCCACGTGACATTACCTTGTTGAACATTTTGAATTTCAAACAGTTTTCCCATCAAATTGACAACTGACAACAATGCAAGCGTCAAACAACCTATCAAAAATCAGTGTACAAATAGCAAAGTACAATCGGTAAGCACCTTGCTACATGTACACTATGGTGTCCACTTTAGTTTACACTTTGCCAAATGACGTTACCCCATTGGACAGTTTAAATTTCAAATAGTTTTCCCATCTAACTGACACTTGACAACAATGCAAGTGTCAAACAACGTGTCAAAAATTTGTTTACAAATAATAAATTTCAATGGGTATGGGTCTTGCTACATGCACACTATGGTGTACACTTTAGTTTGCACTTTTCCATGTGACATTATCCCATTAGACAGTATAAGTTTCAACCAGCTTCCCCATCCAATTGACACCTGACAATAATGCAAGTGTCAAACAACATGTCAGAAATTGTTGTACAAATAGGAATGTTCAATCAGGAAGAACCTTGCCACGTGTACACTATGGTGTACACTTTAGTTTACCCTTTTTCATGAAACATTACCCTATTGGATAGTTTAGATTTCAAACGGTTTTCCCATCTAATTGACACTTGAAAATAGTGTAAGTGTTAAACAACGTGTCAAAAATAAGTGTACAAATAGCAATGTTCAATCGATAAGGACCTAGCAACCTGTACAGTATGGTGTACAATTTAGTTTAAACTTTGCCACGTGACATTACCCTGTTGGACAGTTTAAATTTCAAATGGTTTCCCGTCCAATTGACACTTGAGAACAATGCCAGTTTCAAACAACGTGTCAAAAATCAGTGTACAAATAGCAAAGTTCAATCGGTAAGAACCTTGCTACACGCACACTATGGTGTGCACTTTAGTTTAAGTTTTGCCACGTGACATAGCCCGCTGGACTGTTTAAATTTTAAACAGTTTTCCCATCCAATTGACACTTAACAACAATGCAAGTATCAAACAACATGTCAAAATTGTTATACAAATAGCAAAGTTCAATCGGTAAGAACCTTGCTACATGTACACTATGATGTACACTTTAGTTTACACTTTGCCACGTGACAATACCCGGTTAGACAGTATAAATTTGAAATAGTTTTCCCATCCAATTGACACTTGACAACAATGTATGTGTCAAACAACGTGTCAAAAATTTGTGTACAAATAGCAATGTTTAATCGGCAAGAACCTTATGAAATGTACACTATGGTGCACACTTTAGTTTATACTTTGCAAAGTGACACTACCCTACTATACAGTTTAACTTTCAAATAGTTTTCCCATCCAATGACACTTGACAACAATGCAAGTATCATACAGCGTGTCAAAAATTAGTGTACAATAGCAAAGTTCAATCGGTAAGAACCTTGCTTCATGTACACTATGGTGTACACTTTAGTTTACACTTTGCCACGTGACATTATCCTGTTGGACAGTTTAAATTTCAAATAGTTTTCCCATCGATTGACACTTGACAACAATGGAAGTGTTAAACAACGTGTCCAAAATCTGTGTACAAATTGTAAGGTTCAATCGGCAAGGACCTTGCTACATTACACTATGGTGTACACTTTAGTTTATACTTTCCCACGTGACATTACCCTGTTGGACACTTTAAATTTCAAACTATGGACACTTGACAACAATACAAGTGTGAAGCAATGTGTCAAAAATCAGTGTACAAATAGCAAAGTTCAATCGATAAGAACCTTGCTACATGTACACTATGGTGAACACTTTAGTTTACAATTTGCCACGTGATTTTACGCTGTTGGACATATTAAATTTCAAACCATTTTTTCCATCGAAATAACACTTGTCAACAATGCAAGTATCAAACAATGTGTCGAAAATCAGTATACAAATAGTAAAGTTCAATCGATAAGAACCTTGCTACATATACACTATGGTGTACACTTTGCCATGTGACATTATCCTGCTGGATAGTTTAAATATCAAATAGTTTTCCCATCCAATTGACACTTGACGACAATGCAAGTGTCAAACAACGTGTCAAAAATCGGTGTACCAATTGCAAAGTTTAATCGGTAGGAACCGTGCTACATGTACACTGTGGTGTGTTTACACTTTGCCATGTAACATTACCCTGTTGGACAGTTTAAATTTCAAATAGTTTTTCCATCTAATTGACACTTGACGACAATGCAAGTGTCAAAAAATGTTTTTAAAATCAATGTACAAACAACAAAGATTCAATTCCTAAGAACATTGCTACATGTACACTATGGTGAACACTTTAGTTTACACATTACCACGTGACGTTATCCTGTTCGACAGTTTAAATTTTAAACATTTTTCCCATCCAATTGACACTTGAAAACAATGTAAGTGTCAAAAAACTTGTAAAAAATCAGTGTACAAATAGCAGTGTTCAATCGGTAAGAGCATTGCTAATTGTAAACTATGCGGTACCCACTTTAGTTTACATTTTGCCACGTGACGTTACCCTGTTGAACAGTTTGAATTTCAAATAGTTTTCCCATCCAATTGAGAATTGATAACAATGCATGTGTTAAACAACCTGTCAAAAATTAGTGTATAAATAGCAAAGTTCAATCGGTAAGCACCTTGCTACATGTACACTATGGTGTACACTTTAGTTTACACTTTGCCAAATGATATTACCCTATTGGACAGTTTAAATTTCAAGTAGTTTTCCCATCCAGTTGACACCTAACAACAATGCAAGTGTCAAACAATGTGTCAAAAATCTATGTACAAATAGCAAAGTTCAATCGGTAAGAGCCTTGCTACATGTACAGTATTGTGTACACTTTAGTTTATACTTTGCCACGTGACGTTAAAATCAGTGTACAAATAGCAAAGTTCAATCGGCCAGGTCCTTGCTACATGTACACTATGGTGTACACTTTCATTTACAGTTTAGGCACATGACATTACCCTATTGGATTGTTCAAGTTTCAAAAAAAAATTCCCATCCAATTGACACTTGACAACGATGCAAGAGTCAAATAACGTTTCAAAAATCAGTATACAAATAGCTAAGTTCAATCGGTAAGAACCTTGCTACATGTATCCTATAGGGTATACTTTAGTTTAAACTTTGCCACGTGACATTACGCTTTTTGACAGTTTAAATTTCAAATACTTTTCCCATCCAATTGACACTTAACAACAATGCAAGTGTCAAAGAATGTGTCAAAAATCGGTGTACCAATTGCAAAGTTTAATCGGTAAGAACCGTGCTACATGTATACTGTGGTGTTTTTACACTTTGCCATGTAACATTACCCTGTTGGACAGTTTAAATTTCAAATAGTTTTTCCATCTAATAGACACTTGATGACAAAGCAAGTGTCAAAAAATGTTTTTAAAATCAATGTACAAACAACAAAGATTCAATTCCTAAGAACCTTGCTACATGTACACTATGGTGTACACTTTAGTTTACACATTACCACGAGACGTTATCATGTTTGACAGTTTAAAATTCAAACATTTTCCCATCCAATTGACACTTGAAAACAATGTAAGTGTTAAAAAACTTGTAAAAAATCAGTGTACAAATAGCAGTGTTCAATTGGTAAGAGCCTTGCTACTTGTACACTATGCTGTACCCACTTTAGTTTACACTTTGCCACGTGACGTTACCCTGTTGAACAGTTTGAATTTCAAACAGCTTTCCCATCCAATTGAGAATTGACAACAATGCAAGTGTTAAACAAACTGTAAAAAGTCAGCGTACAAATAGCAAAATTGAATCGGTAAGCACCTTGCCACATGTACACTATGGTGTATACTTTGGTTTACACTTTGCCAAATGACATTACCCTGTTGGACAGTTTAAATTTCAAATAGTTTTCCCATCCAATTGACACCTGACAACAATGCAAGTGTCAAACAATGTGTCAAAAATCTATGTACAAATAGTAAAGTTCAATCGGTAAGAACCTTGCTAAATGTACAGTATTGTGTACACTTTAGTTTATACTTTGTCACGTAACGATAAAATCAGTGTACAAATAGCAAAATTCAATCGGTTAGGTCCTTGCTACATGTACACTATGGTGTACACTTTCATTTACATTTTTCACACGTGACATTACCCTATTGGATTGTTCAAATTTCAAAAAAAATTCCCATCCAATTGACACTTGACAACAATGCAAGTGTCAAATAACGTTTCAAAAATCAGTATACAAATAGCTAAGTTCAATCGGTAAGAACCTTGCTACATGTACCCTATGGGGTATACTTTAGTTTAAACTTTGCCACGTGACATTACGCTGTTTGACAATTTAAATTTCAAATAGTTTACCCATCCAATTGACACTTGACAATAATGGAAGTGTCAAACGTGTCAAAAATCAATGTAAAAATAGCAGTTTTTCCATCCCACTGACACTTAACAAAATTCCAAGTGTCAAAAAATGTGTCAAAATTCAATATACAAGTGGCAAAGTTCAATCGTAAGAACCTTGCTACATGTACACCATGGTGTACACTTTAGTTTACATCTTGCCACGTGACGTTACCCTGTTGGACAGTTTAAATTTCAAACAGTTTTCCCATCCAATTGACACTTAGCAACAATGCAAGTGTTAAACAACGTTTCTAAAATAAGTATACAAATAGCAAAGTTGAATCGGCAAGAAACTTGCTACATGTACACTTTGGTTTACACTTTGCCACGTGAAATTACCCCGCTGGCAGTTTAAATTTCAAACAATTTTCCCATCCAATCACACATGACAACAATGCAAGTGTCATACGACGTGTCAAAAATCAGTGTACAAATAGCAAAGTTCAATTGGTAAGAACCTAGCTCCATGTACACTATGATGTACACTTTAGTTTACACTTTACGACATGACATTAACCTGTTGGACATTTTAAATTTCAAATAGTTTTCCCATCCATTTGACACTTGACAACAATACAAGTGTCAAACAACGTGTCAAAAATCGGTGTACAAATTGCAAAGCTCAATCGGTAAAAACCTTGCTACATGTACACTGTGGTGTGTTTACACTTTACCACAGGACATTACCCTATTAGATAGTATAAATTTCGAATAATAATTAACAAAGTTCAATCGGTAAGAACCTTGCTACATGTGCACTATGTTGTACACTTTAGTTTACACTTTGCCATGTGGCATTACCCTGTTGGACATTTTAAATTTTAGACGATTTTCCCATCCAATTGATGCTAGACAGCAATGCAAGTGTCAAACATCATTTCAAAAATCAGTGTACAAATAGCAAAGTTCAATCGGTAAGAACCTTGGTACATATACTCTATGGTATACACTTTAGTTTACAGTTTGCCACATGACATTACCCGGTTTGACAGTTTAAATTGCAAACAGTTTTCCCATCCAATTGACACTTGACAAAAATGCAAGTGTCAAACAACGTGTAGAAAATCTGTGCACAAACAATAAAGTTCAATTCGTAAGAGCCTTGCTACATGTACACTATGGTATACACTGTAGTTTATACTTTGCCACGTGACGTTACCCTGTTGGATAGTTTTACCAACAAATTGACACTTGACAACAATGCAAGTGTAAAACAATGTGTCAAAAATCAGTGTACAAATAGCAAAGTTCAATCGGTTAGGTCATTGCTACATATACACATTGGTGTACACTTTAATTTACACTTTGCCACGTGACAGTACCCTATTAGACAGTATAAATTTAAAATAGTTTTCCCATCCAATTGACACTTCATAACAATGCAAGTGTCGAACATCGTGTCAAAAATCTGTGTACAAATAGCAAAGTTCAATCAGTAAGAACCTTGCGAAATGTACACTATCGTGTAAACTTCAGTTTACACTTTGCCACGTGACACTACCCCACTGGACAGTTTAAATTTCAAATAGTTTTCCCATCAAATGACACTTGACAACATTGCAAGTGTCATATGACGTGTCAAAAATCAGTGTTCAAATAGCAAATTTCAATCGGTAAGAACCTTGCTTGATGTACACTATGTTGTACACTTTAGTTTACACTTTGCCATATGACATTATCCTATTTGACAGTTTAAATTTCAAACTTTTTTCCCATTCAATTGACACTTGACAACAATGCAAGTGTGAAACAAAATGTCAAAAATCTGTGCACAAATAGAAAAGTTCAATCGGTAATGACCGTGCTACATGTACACTATGGTGTACACTTTAATTTTCACTTTGTCATGTGACATTAACCTGTTGGACAATTTAAATTTCAAATAGTTTTCCCATCCAGTTGACACTTGACAACAACTCAGGTGTCAAACAACGTGTTAAAAATCGGGGTACCAATTGCAAAGTTCAATCGGTAAGAACCTTGCGAAATGTACACTATGGTGTACACTTTAGTTTACACTTTGCCACGTGACACTACCCCGATGGATAGTTTAAATTTCAAAAGTTTTCCCATCCAATCACATTTGACAACAATTCAAGTGTGATACGACGTGTCAAATATCAGTGTACAAATAGCAAAGTTCAATCAGTATGAACCTTGCTACATGCACACTAAGGTGTACACTTTAGTTTACACTTTGCCACGTGACATTACCCTGTTTGACAGTTTAAATTTCAAATTTCCCATCCAATTGACACTTGACCACAATGCAAGTGTAAAACAAAGTGTCAAAAATCTGCGCACAGATAGAAAAGTTCAATCGGTAATGACCTTGCTACATGTACATTATAGTGTACACTTTAGTTTTCACTTTATCAGGTGACATTACCCTGTTGGACAGTTTAAATTTCAAATAGTTTTCCCATCGAATTGACACTTGACAACAAATCAAGTGTCAAACAACGTTTTAAAAATCGAGATACCAATTGCAAAGTTCAATCGATAAGAACCTTGCTACATGGACGCTATGGTGTACACTTTACACTTTGCTAAATGACATTACCCTGTTGGACAGTTCAAATTTCAAATAGTTTTCCCTTCCAATTGACAATTGACAACAATGGAAATGTCAAACAACTTGTAAAAAATCTGTGTACAAATGCAAAGTTCAATCGGCAAGAACCTTGCTACATGTACACTATGGTGTACACTTTAGTTTACACTTTGCCACGTGACATTGCCCTGCTTGACAGTTTAAATTTCAAACTTTTTCCCATCCAATTGACACTTGACAACAATGCAAGTGTGAAACAAAATGTCAAAAATCTGTGCACAAATAGAAAAGTTCAATTGGTAATGACCGTCCTACATGTACACTATGGTGTACACTTTAGTTTTCACTTTGTCATGTGACATTAACCTGTTGGACAGTTTAAATTTCAAATAGATTTCCCATCCAATTGACACTAGACAACAATGCAAGTGTCAAAAAACATGCCCAAAATCAGTGTACAAATAGCAATGTTGAATCGGTACGGACCTAGCTACATGTACACTATAGTATACACTTTGCCACGTGACATTACCCTGTTAAATAGTATAAACTTTGAACAGTTTTCCCATCTAATTGACACTTGACAACAATGCAAGTGTCAAACAACGTGTCAAAAATCATTGTATAAATAGTAAAGTTCAATCGGTAAGAACCTTGTTACATGTATACTATGGTGAACACTTTTGTTTACACTTTATCACGTGACATTATTCTGTTGTTGAACAGTTTAAATTTCAAACAGTTTTCCCATCCAATTGACACTAAACAACAATGAAAGTGTCAAACAGCGTGTCCAACATCCGTGTACAAATTGTAAAATTCAATCGACGAGGACCTTGCTACATTATACTATAGTGTACACTTTGATTTACACTTTGCCACTTAACATTACCCCGTTGGACACTTTAAATTTCAAACAGTTTTCCAGTCCAATTGACACTTTGACAACAATGCAAGTACCAAACAACGTGTCAAAAAACCCTGTACAAATAGCAATGTTCAATCGATAAGGATTTTGCCACGTGACATTACCCTATTAGACTATATAAATTTTGAACAATTTTCCCATCCAATTGACACTTGACAACAATGCAAGTGTCAAACAACGTGTCAAAAATTGGTGTGCAAATAGCAAAGTTCAATCGGTAAGAACCTTGCTACATGTATACTATGGTGTACACTTTAGATTAAACTTTGCCATGTGACATTACCATGTCGGACATTTAAAATTTTAAATAATTTTCTCATCCAATTGACAGTAGACAACAATGCAAGTGTTAAACAACATGTCCAAAACCTGTGTACAAATTATAAAGTCCAATCGGCATGGACCTTGCTACTTCACTCTATGGCGTACACTTTAGTTTACACTTTGCCACGTGACATTACCCTATTGGACAGTTTAAAATTCCAACAGTTTTCCCATCCAATTGAAACTTGACGATAATGCAAGTGTCAAACAATGTGTCAAAAATCCGTGTACAAATAGAAATGTTCAATCGGTAAGGAGCTAGCTGCATGTACACTATGGTGTACACTTTAGTTTACACTTTGCCACGTGACATTACCTTGTTAAACAGTATAAATTTCGAACAGTTTCCCATCCAATTGACACTTGACAAGAATGCAAGTGTCAAAAATAGTGTCAAAAATCGGTGCACAGTTAGCAAAGTTCAATCGGTAAGAACCTTGCCACATGTACACTATGGTGTACACTTTAGTTTGCACTTTGCCACGTCGTATTACCCTGTTGGACAGTTTAAATTTCAAAGAGTTTCACATCCAATTGACACTGGGCAACAATGCAAGTGTCAAATAACGTGTCCAAAATCTGTGTAGAAATGGCAATGTTTAATAGGTAAGGACCTAGCTACTATGGTGTACACTTTAGTTTACACTTTGCCACGTGACATTACACAGTTAGGCAGTATAAATTCTAAACAGTTTTTCCATCCAATTGACACTTGACAATAATGCAAGAGTCAAACAACGTGTCAAAAATCGATGTATAAATAGCAATGTTCAATCGGTAAGGACCCAGCTACATGTACACTAAGGTGTACACTTTAGTTTACACTTTGCGACTTGACGTTACCCTATGAGATAGTATAAATTTTGAACAGTTTTCCCACCCAGTGACATTTGACAACAATGCAAGTGTCAAACAACGTGCCAAAAATCAGTGTACAAATAGCAAAGTTCAATCGATAAGAACCTTGCTATATGTACACTATGGTTCACACTTTGCCAGGTGACATTACCCTGTTTGACAGTTTAAATTACAAATAGTTTTTCCATCCAATTGACAATTAAAAACAATGCAGGTGTTAAACAAAGTGTCAAAAATCTGTGTACAAATAGAAAAGTTCAATCGGTAAGGACCTTGCTACATGTACTCCAATTGACACTTGGCATCAATGCAAGTGTCAAAAATAAGTGTACAAATAGCAATGTTGAATCGGTAAGGACCTCGCTATACGTACACCATGGTGTACACTTTAGTTTACACTTTGCCACATGACATTACCTTGTTACATAGTTTAAATTTCGAACAGTATTACCAACCAATTGACACTAGACAACAATGCAAGTGTCAAACAACGTGCCAGAAATCAGTATACAAATAGCAAAGTTCAATCGGTAAGAACCTTGCGACACGTACACTATGGTGTACACTTTAGTTTAAACTTTACCACGTGACATTACCTTGTTGGACAGTTTAAATTTCAAACAATTTTTCCATTCAATTGACACTTGACAACAATGCAAGTGTCAAACAACGTGTCAAAAATCAGTGTACAAATAGCAAAGTCCAACTAGTAAGAACATTGCTACATGTACACTATGGTATACACTTTAGCATACACTTTGCCACGTGATATTACCATGTTGAACATTTTAAATTTCAAACAATTTTCCCATCGAATTGACACTTGAAAACAATGCAAGTGTCAAAGAACGTGTCCAAAATCAGTGTAGAAAAAGCAATGTTGAATCGGTAAGGACCTAGCTACACGTACACTGTGGTATACACATTAGTTTACACTTTGCAACGTGACAATACCCTATTGAATAGTTTAAATCTCAAACATTCTTCCCGTCCAATTGACACCTGACAATAATGCAAGTGTCAAACACTGTTTTAAAAATCAGTGTACAAATAGCAAAGGTAAGGACCTTGCTACATGTAAACTATGGTGTACACTTTAGTTTATACTTTGCCACTTGACATTACCCTGTTGGACATTTTATATTTCAAATGGTTTTCCCATCTAATTGACACTTGACAACAATGCAAGTGTCAAACAACGTGTCAAAAATCAGTATACAAATAGCAAAGTTCAATCGGTAAGGACCTTGCTACATGTACATTTTTGCTTACACTTTGCCACGTGACATTGCCCTGTTAGACAATACAAATTTCAAATAGTTTTCCCATCCAATTGACGCTTGACAACAATGCCAGTGTAAAAAAAGTGTCAAAAATCGGTGTAAAATTAGCAAAGTTCAATCGGTAATAACCTTGCTATATGTACACTATGGTGTACACTTTAGCTTGCACTTCGTCACGTGACACTACCCTGTTGGATAGTTTAAATTTCCAACAGTTTTCCCATCCAATTGACACTAGACAACTATGCAATTGTCAAACAATGTGTCCAAAATCTGTGTACAAATAGTAGTGTTGAATCGGTAACGACCTAGCTACATGTACACTATGGTGAACACTTTTGTTTACACTTTTCCACGTGATATTGCTCTGTTAAACAGTATAAATTTCGAACAATTTTTCCATCCAATTGACACTTGACAACAATGCAAGTGTCAAAAAAGTTTCAAAAATCGGTGTACAACTAGCAAAGTTCAATCGGTAAGAACCTTGCTACATTTACACTATGGTGTACAACTTAGTTTGCACTTTGTTATGTGACATTACATTGTTAGAATGTATAAATTTCGAACAATTTTTCCATCCAATTGACACTTGACAACAATGAAAGTGTCAAACAACGTGTCAAAAATCGGTGTATAAATACAAAGTTTAATCGGTAAGAACCTTGCTACATGTACACTATGGTGTACACTTTAGATTACACTTTGCCATGTGACATTACCCTGTCGGACAGTTAAAATTTCAAACAGTTTTCCCATCCAATTGACACTAGACAACAATGCAAGTGTCAAACAACGTGTCCACAATCTGTGTACAAATCGTAAAGTTCAATCGGCAAGGACCTTGCTACATTACACTATGGTGTACACTTTAGTTTACACTTTGCCATGTGACTTTACCCTAGTGGATAGTTTAAATTTACAATAGTTTTCCCATCCAATTGACACTTGATAACAATACAAGTGTCAAACAACGTGTCAAAATTCAGTATACAAATAGCAATGTTCAATCGGTAAGGACCTAGCGTCATGTACACTAAGGTGTACACCTTAGTTTACACTTTGTCACGTAACATTACGCTATTAGACAATATAACTTTTGAATAGTTTTCCCATCCAGTCGACACTGGACAAAAATGTAGGTGTCAAACAGCCAGTCAAAAATCGGTGTACAAATAGCAAAGTTCCATAGGTAAGAACCGAGCTACATGTACACTATGGAGTACACTTTAGTTTACACTTTGCCACGTGACATTACCTAGTTGGACAATTTAAATTCCAAAGAGTTTTCCCGTCCAATTGACACTAGACAACAATACAAGTGTCAAACAACATATCAAAAATCAGTGTACAAATAGCAATGTTCAATCAGAAAGGAGCTAGCTACATGTACACTTTAGTTTACACTTTGCCACGTGACATTGCCCTGTTAGATAGTATAAATTTCGATCAGTTTTCCCATCCATTTGACACTTTACAACAATGCAAGTGTCAAAAAATGTATAAAAAATCGGTGTACATTTAGTAAAGTTCAATCGGTAAGAACCTTGCTACATGTACACTATGGTGTACACCATAGTGTGCACTTTGCCACGTGACATCACCCTATTAGACTACATAAATTTTGAACAGTTTTCCCATCCAATTGACACTTGACAATAATGCAAGTGTCAAACAACGTGTCAAAAATTGGCGTGCAAATAGCAAAGTTCAGTCGGTAAGAACCTTGCTATATGTATACTATGGAGTACACTTCAGATTACACTTTGCCATGTGACATTACCCTGTTGGACAATTAAAATTTCAAATAGTTTTGCCATCCAATTGACACTAGACAACAATGCAAGTTTCAAACAACGTGTCCAAAATCTGTGTACAAATTGTAAAGTCCAATCGGCATGGACCTTGCTACATCACACTATGGCGTACACTTAACAATGCCAGTGTCAAACAATGTGTCAAAAATCCGTCAAAAATCCGTGTACAAATAGTAATGTTCAATCGGTAAGGAGCTAGCTACATGTACACTATGGTGTACACTTTAGTTTACACTTTGTCACGTGATATTGCCTTGTTAGACAGTATAAATTTCGAATAGTTTTCCCATCCAATTGACACTTGACAACAATGCAAGTGTCAAAAATTGTGTCAAAAATCGGTGTACAGTTAGCAAATTTCAATCGGTAAGAACCTTGCCACATGTACACTCTGGTATACACTTTAGTTTGCACATTGCCACGTGGTATTACCCTGTTGGACATTATAAATTTCAAACAGTTTTCCCATCCAATTGAAACTAGACAACAATGCAAGTGTCAAACAACGTGTCCAAAATCTGTGTAGAAAAAGCAATGTTGAATCGGTAAGGACCTAGCTACATGTACACTATTGTGTACACTTTAGTTTACACTTTGCCACATGACATTACCCTGTTAGACAGTATAAATTTTTAAAAGTTTTCCCATCCAATTGACACTTGACAACAATGCAAGTGTCAAACAACGTGTTGAAAATCAGTGTATAAATAGCAATGTTCAATCGGTAAGGACCCAACTACATGTAGACTAAGGTGTACACTTTAGTTTACACTTTGCGACGTGACATTACCCTGTGAGATAGTATAAATTTTGAATAGTTTTCCTATCCAGTTGACATTTGACAACAACGCAAGTGTCAAACAACGCGTCAAAAATCGGTGTACAAATAGAAAAGTTCAAACGGTAAGAAACTTGCTACATATACACTATGGTTTACACTTCAGTTTACACTTTGCCAGGTGACATTACCCTGTTTGGCAGTTTAAATTTTAAATAGTTTTCCCATCCAATTGATAATTAAAAACAATGCAAGTGTCAAACAAAGTGTCAAAAATCTGTGTACAAATAGAAAAGTTCAACCGGTAACGACCTTGCTACATGTACTCTATCATATACACTTTAGTTTACACTTTGCCATGTGACATTACCTGGTTGGACAGTGTAAATTTCAAATAATTTTCTCATCCAATTGACACCTGACATCAATGCAAGTGTAAAACAACGTATCAAAAATTAGTGTACAAATAGCAATGTTCAATCGGTAAGGACCTCGCTACATGTACACTATAGTGTACACTTTAGTTTACACTTTACCAAGTGACATTATCCTGTCACACAATATAAATTTCGAACAGTATTCCAAACCAATTGACATTTGACAACAATGGAAGTGTTAAACAACGTGTCAAAAATCAGTATACAAATAGCAAAGTTCAATCGGTAAGAACCTTGTGACACGTACACTATGGTGTACACTTTAGTTTAAACTTTACCACGTGACATTACCCTGTTGGACAGTTTAATTTTCAAACGATTTTCCCATCCAATTGACACTTGAGAACATTGCCAGTGTCAAACAACGGGTCAAAAATCAGTGTACAAATAGTAAAGTTCAATCGGCAAGAACCTTTCCACACGTACACTATTGTGTACACTTTAGTTTAAACTTTGCGACGTGACATTACCAAGTTGGACAGTTTAAATTTTGACCAGTTTTCCCATTCAATTGACACTTGACAACAATGCAAGTGTCAAAAAACTGACAAAAATCAGTGTACAAATTGTAAAGTTCAATCGATAAGAACTTTGCTACATGTACAATATGGTGTACACTTTGGTTGACACTTTGCCACGTGCAATTACCTTATTGGACAGTTTACATTTCAAATAGTTTTCCCATCCAATTAACACTTGACAACAATGCAATTGTCAAACAACGTGTCAAAAATTGGTGTACAAATAGAAGAGTTTAATCGGTAAGAACCTTGCTACATGTACACTATGGTGCACACTTTAGTTTACACCTTGCCACGTGACATTACCCTGTTGGACAGTTTAAATTTCAAATAGTTTTCCCATTCAATTGACATTTGACAACCATGCAAGTGTCAAACAGCGTGTTAAAAATTAGTGTACAAATAGCATTGTTCAATCGGTAATGACCTAGCTACATGTACACAATGGTGTAGACTTTTGTTTACACTTTGCCACATCACATTACTCTATTAGATAGTTTAAATTTAAAACAATTTTTTTATCGATTTGACACTTGACAACAATACAAGTGTCAAATATCGTGTCAAAAATCGGTGTACAAATAGCAAAGTTCAATCGGTAAGAACCTTGCTACAAGTACACTATGGTGTACACTTTTGTTTACACTTTTCCACGTCACATTACCCTGTTGGACAGTTTAAATTTCAAACAATTTTCCTACCGAATTGACACTTGACAACAACGCAAGTGTCAAACAACGTGTCAAAAATTCGTGTACAAATAGCAATGTTCAATCGGTAAGGAGCAAGCTACATGTACACAATGGTGTACACTTTAGTTTACACTTTGCCACGTGACATTGCCTTGTTAGACAGTATAAATTTCGAACAGTTTTCCCATCTAATTGACACTTGACAACAATGCAAGTGTCAAAAACCATGTCAAAAATTGGTGTACAGTTTGCAAAGTTCAATCGATAAGAACCTTGCTACATGTACACTATGGTGGAAACTTTAGTTTGCACTTTGCACGTGATATTATCCCATTGGATAGTTTAAATTTCAAACACTTTTCCCATCCAATTGACACTAGACAACAATGCAAGTGTGAGACGACGTGTCCAAAATCTGTGTATAAATAGCAATGTTGAATCGGTAGGGACCTAGCTACATGTAAACTATGGTGTACACTTTAGTTTACACTTTGCCAAGTGACATTACCCTGTTAGACAGTATAAATTTTGAACAGTTTTTCCATCCAATTGACACATGAAAAACAATGCGAGTGTCAAACAACGTGTCAAAAATAGGTGTATAAATAGCAATGTTCAATCGGTAAGGACCCAGCTACATGTACACTAAGGTGTACACTTTAGTTTGCACTTTACCACGTGACATTACCCTGTTAGACAGTATAAATTTTGAACAGTTTTCCCATCCAATTGACACTTGACAACAATGTAAGTGACAAACAACGTGTCAAGAATCGGTGTACAAATAGCAAAGTTCAATCGGTAAGAACCTTACTACATGTACACTATGGTTTACACTTTGCCACGTGACATAATCCTGTTAGACAGTGTAAATTTGAAATAGTTTTCTCATCCAGTTGACACTTGACAACAATGTAAGTGTCAAAAACGTGTCAAAAATCTATGTACAAATAGCAAAGTTCAATCGTTTAGAACCTTGCTACATGTACACTATGGTGTACACTTTAGTTCACACTTTGTCACGTGTCATTACCCTATTGGAGACTTTAAATTTCAAACAGTTTTCCCATCCAATTGAGGCTAGACAACACTGTAAGTGTCAAACATGTCAAAAAATAGTGTACAAGTAGCAAAGTTCAATCGGTAAGAACCTTGTTAGATGTACAATATGGTGTACACTTTAGTTGACACTTTGCCACGTGAAATTGCCCTGCTGGACAGTTTACATTTCAAACAGTTTTTCCATCCAATTGACACTTGACAACAATGCAATTGTCCAACAATGTCTAAAAAATCGGTGTACAAATAGCAAAGTTCAATCAGTAAGAACCTTGCTACATGTACACTATCGTGTACACTTTAGTTTACACCTTGCCACGTGACATTACCTTGTTGGACAGTTTAAATTTCAAATAGTTTTCCCATCCAATTGACACTTGATAACCATGCAAGTGTCAAACAGCGTGTCAAAAATCAGTATACGAATAGCATTGTTTAATCGGTAAGGACCTAGCTACATGTACACTATGGTGTAGACTTTTGTTTACACTTTACCACGTCACATTACCATGTTGTACAGTTTAAATTTCAAATAGTTTTCCTATCAAATTGACACCTTACAACAATGTAAGTGTCGAACATCGTGTTAAAAATCGGTGTACAAATAATAAACTTCAATTGGCAAGAACCTTGCAACAAGTGCACTACGGTGTACACTTTTGTTTACACTTTGTCACGTCGCATTACCCAATTGGACAGTTTAAATTTCAAATTGTTTTCCTATCGAATTGACACTTGATAATGATATAAGCATGAAACATTGTGTCAAAAATCATTGTACAAATAGCAATGTTAAATCGGTAAGGACCTAGCTACAGGTACACTATAGTGTACACTTTAGTTTACACTTCACCACATGACATTACCTTGTTAGACAATATAAATTTTGAACAATCGGTGTACAAATAGCAAAGTTCAATTGATAAGAGCCTTGCTATATGTACACTATGGTGTACACTTTTGTTTACAATTTGCCACGTGACATTACCCTGTTGGACAGTTTAAATTTCAAACGGCTTTCCCATCCAATTGAAATAAGATAAATATGCATGTGTCAAACAACATGTTCAAAATCTGTGTACAAATAGTAATGTTCAATCTGTAAGGACCTAGCTTCATAGACACTATGGTGTACACTTTAATTTACACTTTGCCAGGTGACATTAACCTATTGGACACTTTGAATTTCAAATAATTTTTCCATCTAATTGACAATTGTCAACAATGCAAGCGTCAAACAATGTGTCAAAAGTCAGTGTACAAATAGCAATTTTCAATCAGTAAGGACCTAGCTACATGTACACTGTGGTGGACTCTTTAGTTTACACTTTTCCTCGTGACATTACCCTGTTAGAAAGTATAAATTTTGAACAGTTTTCCATCCAATCGACACTTGACAACAATGCAAGTGTCAAACAACATGTTAAAAATCTGTGTACAAATAGCAAAGTTTAATCGGTAAGAACCTTTCTACATATACACTATGGTGTACACTTTAGTTTACACTTTGCCACGTGACATTGCGCTGTTAGACAGTATAAATTTTGTATAGTTTTCCCATCCAATTGACGCATGACAACAATGCAAGTGTCAAAGAACGTGTCAAAAATTGGTGTACAATGCAAGTGTCAAACAACGTGTCAAAAATCAGTTTGCAAATAGCAATGTTCAATCGGTAAGGATCTAACTACATGTACACTATGGTGTACACTTTAGTTTACACGTTGCCACGTGACATTACTCTATTAAATAGTATAAATTTAGAATAGTTTTTCCATCTAGTTCACACTTGACAACAATGCATGTGTCAAACAACGTGTCAAAAATCTGTGTCCAAATAGCAAAGTTCAATCGGTAAGAACCTAGCTACATGTACACTATGCAGTATACTTTAGGTTACACTTTCCCACGTGACATTACCCTGTTGGATAGTTTAAATTTCAAACAGTTTTCCCATCCAATTGACACTAGACAACAATACAAGCATCAAACAACGTGTCCAAAATTTGTGTACAAATCGTAAAGTTCAATCGGCAAGGGCCCTGCTACATTGCACCATGGTGTACACTTTAGTTTACACTTTGCCACATGGCATTACCCTGTTGGACACTTTAAATTTCAAACAGTTTTTCCATCCAATTGACACCCGACAACAATGCAAGTGTCGAACAACTTATCAAAAATCAGTGTACAAATAGCAATGTTCAATCGGTAAGGAGCTAGCTACAGGTATACTATGGTGTGCACTTTAGTTTACACGTTACCACATGACATTGCCTTGTTAGACAGTATAAATTTCTAACAGTTTTCCCAGCAAGTGTCAAAAATCGGTGTACAATAACCAAAGTTCAATCGGTAAGAACCTTGCTACATGTACACTCTGGTGTACACTTTAATTTGCACTTTGCCATGTGACATTACCCTATTGGATAGTTTATATTTCAAACAGTTTTCCCATCCAATTGACACTAGAGGACAATGCAAGTGTCAAACAACGTGTCCAAAATCTGTGTACAAATCGTAATGTTGAATCTGTAAGGACCTAGCTACATGTACACTATGGTTTACACTTTAGTTTACACTTTGCCATGTGACATTACCCTATTACACAATAAAAATTTTGAACAGTTTTCCCATCCAATTGACACTTGAAAACAATGCAAGTATCAAACAACGTGTCAAAAATCAGTGTATAAATAGTAAAGTTCAGTCGGTAAGAACCTTGCTACATGTACATTATGGTGTACACTTTTGTTTACACTTTACCATGTGACATTATTTTGCTGGACAGTTTAAATATCAAACAGTTTTCCCATCCAATTGACACTAGACAACAATGTGTCCAAAATCTATGTACAAATTTTAAAATTCAATCGGCAAGGACCTAGCAACATGTACACTATGGTTTACACTTTGCCACGTGGCATTACCCTGTTACACAGTATAAATTTTGAACAGTTTTCCCATCCAATTGACACTTGAAAACAATACAAGTGTCAAACAACGTGTCAAAAATCAGTGTATAAATAGTAAAGTTCAGTTGGTAAGAACCTTGCAACATGTACACTATGGTGTACACTTTGCCACGTGACATTGTTCTGTTGGACAGTTTAAATTTCAAACAGTCTTTCCATCCAATTGACACTAGACAACAATGCAAGTGCCAAACAACATGTCTAGAATCTGTGTACAAATTGTAAAATTCAATCGGCAAGGACCTTGTTACATTACACTATGGTGTGCACTTCAATTTATACTTTGCACATGACATTACCGTGTTGGACACTTTAAATTTCAAATGGTTTTCCCATCCAATTGACACTTGACAACAATACAAGTGTCAAATAACGTGCCAAAAAAAGTGTACAAATAGCAATGTTCAATCGATAAGGACTTTGCCACGTGACATTACCATATTAGACTGTATAAATTTCGAACAGTTTTCCCATCCAATTGACACTTGACAATAATGCAAGTGTCAAACAATGTGTCAAAAATTGGTGTACCAATAGTAAAGTTCAATCGGTAAGAACCTAGCTACATGTACACTATGGCGTACACTTTAATTTACACTTTGCCACGTGACATTACCATGCTAGAAAGTATAACTTTTGAACAGTTTTCCCATCCAATTGACACTTGACAACAATGCAAGTGTCAAATAACGTGCCAAAAATTGGTGTATAAATAGCAATGTTTAATAGGCAAGGACCCAGCTACATGTACACTAAGGTGTACACTTTAGTTTTCACTTTGCCACGTAACATTGCCCTGTTAGACAGTCTAAATTTTAGAACAATTTTCCCATCCAGTTGACACTTGATAACAATGCAAGTGTGAAACAATGTGTCAAAAATCGGTGTACAAATAGCAAAGTTCATTCAGTAAGAATCTTGCTACATGTACACTATGGTTTACACTCTGCCACGTGACATTACCCTGTTTGATAGTTTAAATTTCAAATAGATTTCCCATCCAATTGACACTTGAAAACAATGCAAGTGTCAAACAAAATGTCAAAAATCTGCGTACAAATAGAAAAGTTCAATCGGTAAGGACCTTGCTACATGTACTCTTTGGTGTATACTTTAGTTTACACTTTGCCATGTGACATTACCCTATTAGACAATATAAATTTCGAACAGTTTTCCCATCTAACTGAGACTTCACAACAATGCAAGAGTCAAGTAACGTGTCAAAAATTAGTGTACAAATAGCAAAGTTCAGCTAGTAAGAAACTTGCGACACGTACATTATGGTGTACACTTTAGTTTAAACTTTGCCACATGGCATTATCGTGCTAGACAGTTTAAATTTCAAATGATTTTCTCATCCAATTGACACTTGAGAACATTATTAGTGTCAGACAACGTGTCAAAAATTAGAGTACAAATAGTAAAGTTCAACCGGTAAGAACCTTGCTGCACGTACACTATGGTGTACACTATAGTTTAAACTTTGCCACGTGACATTACCCAGTTGGACAGTTTAAATTTCGACCAGTTTTTCCATCCAATTGACACTTCACAACAATGCAAGTGTCAAAAAATGAAACGAAAATCAGTGTACAAAATGCAAAGTTCAATCGGTAAGAACCTTGCTACATGTACACTATGGTGTACACTTTAGTTTACACCTTGCCACGTGACATTACACTGTTAGACAGTGTAAATTTGAAATAATTTTCTCATCCAACTGACACTTGACAACAATGTAAGTGTCAAACAAAGCGTCAAAAATCTGTGTACAAATAGAAAAGTTCAATCGATAAGGACCTTGCTACATGTACCCTATCGTATACACTTTAGTATACACTTTGTCATGTGACAATACCTTGTTGGACAGTTTAAATTTCAAACGGTTTTCCAATCCAATAGACACTTGACAACAGCGCAAGCATCAAACAACGTGTCAAAAATCAGTGTACAAATAGCAATGTTCAATCGGTAAGGACCTCGCTACAGTACACTATGGTATACACTTTAGTTTGCACTTTTCCACGTGGCATTACCCTGTTAGACAATATAAAGTTCGAACTATTTTCCCATCCAACTGAGACTTGACAACAATGCAAGTGTCAAACAACGTGTCAAAAATCAGTGTACAAATAGCAAAGTTCAGTCAGTAAGAACATTGCGACACACACACTATGGTGTACACTTTAGTTTAAACTTTGCCACGTGACATTATCCTATTGGACAGTTTAAATTTCAAATGATTTTCCCATCCAATTGACACTTGAGAACATTACCAGTGTCAAACAACGTGTCAAAAATCAGAGTACAAATAGCAAAGTTCAATCGGTAAGAACCTTTCTACATGTACACTATGGTGTACACTTTAGTTTAAAATTTGTCACGTGACATTACCCAGTTGGACAGTTTAAATTTCGACCAGATTTCCCATCCAATTGACACTTGACAACAATGCAAGGGTCAAAAAACTGACAAAAATCAGTGTACAAAATTCAAAGTTCAATCGATGAGAACCTTGCTACATGTACCCTATGGTGTACACTTTAGTTTACACTTTGCCATGTGACATTACACTATTAGACAGTGTAAATTTGAAATAATTTTCTCATCCAATTGACACTTGACAACAATGTAAGTGTCAAACAAAGTGTTAAAAATCTGTGTACAAATAACAAAGCTCAATCATTTAGAACCTTACTACATTTACAGTACGGTATACACTTTAGTTCACATTTTGCCATGTGTCATTACCCTATTGGAGACTTTAAATTTCAAATAGTTTTCCCATCCAATTGAGGCTTGACTACAATGCAGGTGTCAAATGTGTCGAAAATCAGTGTAAAAATAGCAAAGTTCAATCAGTAAGAACCTTGTTACATGTACAATATGGTGTACACTTTAGTTGACACTTTGCCACGTGAAATTACCCTGTTGGACAGTTTACATTTCAAACAGTTTTCCTAACGAATTGACACTTGACAACAATGGAAGTGTCAAACATCGCGTTAAAAATCATTGTAGAAATAGCAATGTTCAATCGGTAAGGACCTAGCTACATGTACACTATGATGTACACTTTAGTTCAAACATTGCCATGTGACATTACCTTGTTAGACAGTATAAATTTCGAACAATTATCCAATCCAATTGACACTTGACAACAATGTAAGTGTCAAACAACGTGTCAAAAATCGATGTACAAATAGCAAGGTTCAATCGGTAAGAACCTTGCTACATGTACACTATGTGTACACTTTTGTTTACACTTTGCCATGTGACATTACCCTGTTGGACATTTTAAATTTAAAATGGCTTTCCCATCCAATTGAAATAAGACAAATATGCATGTGTCAAACAACGTGTCCAAAATCTGTGTACAAATAGCAATGTTCAATAGGTAAGGATCTAGCTTCATGTACACTATGGTGTACACTTTAATTTATACTTTGCCAGGTGATATTAACCTGTTGGACACTTTAAATTTCAAACAGTTTTTTAATCCAATTGACAATTGACAATAATGCAAGTGTCAAACAATGTGTCAAAGGTCAGTGTACAAGACCTAGCTACAGGTAAACTATGTTGTACACTTTAGTTTACACTTTTCCTCGGGACATTACCCTGTTAGAAAGTATAAATTTTGAATAGTTTTCCTATCCAATTGACGCTTGACAACAATGTAAGTGTTAAACAACATGTGAAAAATCGGTGCACAAACAGCAAAGTTCAATTGGAAAGAACCTTTCTACATGTACACTATGGTGTGCACTTTAGTTTACACTTTGCCACGTGACATTACACTATTAGACAGTATAATTTTTGAACAGTTTTTTCATCCTATTGACACATGACAACAATGAAAGTGTCAAACAACGTGCCAAAAATCGATGTACAAATAGCAAAGTTCAATCGGTAAGAACCTTGCAACATGCACACTACAGTGTACACTTTAGATTACACTTTGCCACGTGACATTACCCTGTTGGATAGTTTTAATTTCAAATAGTTTTTCCATCCAATTGACACTTGACAACAATAGAAGTGTCAAACAATATGTCAAAAATAAGTGTACAAATAATAATGTTCAATCGGTAAGGACCTAGCTACATGTACACTATGGTGCACACTTTAGCTTACACTTTGCCACATGACGTTACCCTGTTAGACAGTATAAATTTAGAACAGAGTGTCCCCTCCAATTGACACTTGACAACAATGCAAGTGTCAAACAACGTGTCAAAATTCGATGAACAAATTGCAATGTTCAATCGATAAAACCTTGATACATGTACACTAAGATGTACACTTTAGATTACACTTTGCAACGTGACATTACCCTGCTGGACAGTTTAAATTTCAAGCAATTTTCCCATTCGATTAACACTTCACAACAATACAAGTGTAAAATAACGTGTCAAAAATCTGTGTACAAATAGCAATGTTTAATTGGTAAGGACCTGGCTACATGCACACTATGGTGTGCACTTTAGCTTACACTTTGTCACGTGACATTACCCCGTTAGATAGTATAAATTTAGAACAGTTTTCCCATCCAATTGACACTTGACAACAATGCAAGTGTCAAACAATGTGTCAAAAGTCGGTGTACAAATGGCAAACTTCAATCGGTAAGAACCTTTCTACATATACAATATGGTGTACACTTTAGTTTACACTTTGCCACGTGACATTACCCTTTTGGACAATTTAAATTTCAAACAGTTTTCCCATCCAATTGACACTAGATAACAATGTAAGTGTCAAACAACGTGTCCAAAATTTGTGTACAAATTGTAAAGTTCAATTGGCAAGGACCTTGATACATTACACTATGGTGTACACTTTAGTTTACACTTTGTCACGTGACATTACCCTGTTGGACACTTTAAATTTCAAACAGTTTTCCCATCCAATCGACACTTGAAGACAATGCATGTGTTAAACAATGTGTCAAAATTCGGTGCATAAATATCAAAGTTCAATCGGTCAGAAACTTGCTACATGAACACTATGGCATACACTTTAGATTACACTTTGCCACGTGACATTACCCTATTGGACAGTTTAAATTTCAAACAGTTTTCTCATCAGATTAACACTTCACAACAATGCAAGTGTCAAACAACGTGTCAAACAATTAGTGTACAAATCATAATTTTCAATCGATAAGGACCTAGCTACATGTACACTATGGTGTACACTTTAGCTTACAGTTTGCCACGTGACATTACCTTGTTAGACACTGTAAATTTAGAACAGTTCTCCCATCCAATTGACACTTGACAATAATGCAAGTGTAAAACAACGTGTCAAAAATCGGTGTACAAAGAGCAAAGTTTAATCGGTACGAACCTTTCTACATGTACACTATGGGGTACACTTTAGTTTACACTTTGCCACGTGACATTATGCTTTTGGACAGTTTAAATTTTAGACGATTTTCCCATCCAAATTCACACTAAATAAAAATGTAAGTGTCAAACAACATATCCAAAATCTGTTTACAAATTGTAAAGTTCAATCGGCAAGGATCTTGCTACATTACACTATAGTGTACATTTTAGTTCAACGTGTCAAAAATCGTGTATAAATAGCAAAGTTCAATCAGTAAGGACCTTTATACATGTACACCATGGTGTACACTTTAGTTTACACTTTACCACGTGACATTACCTTGTTGGGCAGTTTAAATTTCAAACAGTTTTCTCATCCAATTGACACTAGACAACATTGTAAGTGTCAAACAACATGTTCAAAATCTGTGTACAAATTGTAAAGTTCAATAGGCAAGGACCTTGCTACATTACACTATGGTGTACACTTTAGTTTACACTTTGTCACGTGTCATTACCTTGTTGGACACTTTAAATTTCAAACAGTTTTCCCATCCAGTTGACACTTGACAACATTACAAGTGTCAACAACGTGTCAAAATTTGGTGCGCAAACTTCAAAGTTCAATCGGTAAGAACCTTGATACATGTACACTATTGTGTACACTTTAGATTACACTTTACCATGCGACATTACCTTATTAGATAGTATTAATTTAGAATATTTTTTCCATTCAACTGATACCTGACAACAGTCGGTAAGAACCTTTCTTCATGTACACTATGGTGTACACTTTAGTTTACACTCTACTACGTGACATTGCGCTGTTAGATAGTATAAATTTCGAACAGTGTTTCCATCCAATTGACACATGACAACAATGTAAGTGTCAAACAATGTGTCAAAAATCGGTGTACAAATAGCAAAGTTCAATCGGTAAGAATCTTGCTACACGTACACTACTGTGTGCACTTTCGATTACACTATGCCACGTGACATTACCCTGTTGGACAGTTTTAATTTCAAATAGTTTTTCCATCTAATTGATACTTGACAACAATGTAAGTGTTAAACAACGTGTCAAAAATAAATGTACAAATAGCAATGTTTAATCGGAAAGGACCTAGCTACGTGTACACTATGCTGTACACTTTAGCTTACACTTTACCACGTGATATTACCCTGTTATGTAGTATAAATTTAGAACAGTTTTCGCATCCAATTGACTCTTGACAACAATGCAAGTGTCAAACAACATGTCAAAATTCGATGAACAAATTGCAAAGTTCAATCGGTGAAACATTCGATACATGTACACTATGGTGTACACTTTAGATTACACTTTTCCATGTGACATTACCCTGCTGGACAGTTTAAATTTCAAATAGTTTTCCCATTCGATTAACACTTCACAATAGTGCAAGTTTAAAATAACGTGCAAAAAATTAGTGTATAAGTAGCAATGTTTAATTGGTAAGGACTTGGCTACATGTACACTATGGTGTACACTTTAGCTTACACTTTGCCACATGAAGTTACCTCGTTAGACAGTATAAATTTAGAACAGTTTTCTTATCCAATTGACACTTGACAGCAATGAAAGTGTCAAACAATGTGTCAAAAGTCGGTATACAAATAGCAAAGTTCAATCGGTAAGAACCTTTCTGCATGTACACTATGGTGTACACTTTAATTTACACTTTGCCACGTGACATTGCCCTTTTGGACACTTTAAATTTCAAACAATTTTCCCATCCAATTGAAATGAGACAACAATGTAAATGTCAAACAACATGTCCAAAATCTGTGTACAAATTGTAAAGTTCAATCAGCAAGGACCTTGATACATTACACTATGGTCCACACCTTAGTTTACACTTTGCCACGTGTCATTACCCTGTTGGACACTTTAAATTTCAAACAGTTTTCCCATCCAATTAACACTTAACAACAATGCAAGTGTCAAACAACGCGTCAAAAATAGGTGCACAAATAGTAAGTGGTCCACACCTTAGTTTACACTTTGCCACGTGACATTAACCTGTTAGACAGTATAAATTTAGAACAGTTTTCCCATCCAATTGACACTTGACAACAATATAAGTGTTAAACAACTTGTCAAAAATCGATGTACAAATAGCAATGTTCAATCGGTAAGAACCTTTCTACATGTATACTATGGTGTACACTTTAGTTTACACTTGGCCACATGACGTTTCCTTGTTGGACATTTAAATTTCATACAGTTTTCCCATCCAATTGCCACTAGACAACAATGTAAGTGTCAAACAACGTGTCCAAAATCTGGGTACAAATTGTAAAGTTCAGTCGGCAAGGACCTTGCTACATTACACTATGGTGTACACTTTAGTTTATACTTTGCCATGTGTCATTACGCTATTAGACACTTCAAATTTCAACAGTTTTCCCATCCAATTGACACTTGACAACAATGCAAGTGTCAAACAACGTATCAAAATTCGGTGTATAAATATCAAAGTTCAAAATGGTCTGAAACTTGCTACATGAACACTATGGTCCACACTTTAGATTGCACTTTGCCACGTGACATTACCCAGTTGCACAGTTTAAATTTCAAACAATTTTCTCATCTGATTAACAATTTATAACAATGCTAGTGTCAATCAACGTGTCAAAAAATCTTTGTTCAAATATCAATTTTCAATTGGTAAGGACCTAGCTACATGTACACTATGTTGTACACTTTAGCTTATACTTTGCCACGAGATATTACCTATTAGACATTATAAATTTTGAATAGTTTTTCCATCCAATTGACACTTGACAATAATGCAAGTGTCAAATGACATGTCAAAAATCGGTGTACAAATAGTAAAGTTCAACCGGTACGACCCTTTCTACATGTACACTATGGTGTACACTTTAGTTTACACTTTGCCACGTGACATTACCCTTTTGGACAGTTTAAATTTCAAACAGTTTTTCCATCCAAATTGACCTTAGACAAAAATGTAAGTGTCAAACAACGTGTCAAAAATCTGTTTACAAATTGTAAAGTTCAATCTGCAAGGACATTGCTATATTACACTATGGTGTACACTTTAGCTTACACTTTGACACGTGTCCTTATCCTGTTGGACCCTTTAAATTTCAAACAGTTTTCCCATCCAGTTGACACTTGACAACAATGCAAATGTCAAACAATGTATCAAAAATTGGTGTACAAATAGCAAAGTTCAATCGGTAAGGACTTTTATACATGTACACTATGGTGTACACTTTAGTTTATACTTTGCCACGTGACATTACCTTGTTGAACAGTTTAAATTTCAAATAGTTTTCCCATCCAATTGACACTAGACAACATTGTAAGTGTCAAACAACGTGTTCAAAATCTGTATACAAATTGTAAAGTTCAATCGGCAAGGACCTTGATACATTACACTATAGTGTACACTTTAGTTTACACTTTGCCACGTGACATTACCCTATTTGACAGTTTAATTTTCAAAAATTTTTTCCATCCAATTGACACTTCATAACAATGCAAGTATCAAACATCGTGTCAAAAAATCAGTGTACAAATTGCAATGTTCAACTGGTAAGGACCTAGCTACATGTACACTATGGTGTACACTTTAGCTTACACTTTGCCACGTGACATTACCCTGTTAGATAGTATATATTTCGAATAGTTTTCCTACCAATTGACACTTGACAACAATGCAAGTGTTAAACAACGTGTGAAAAATTGGTGTACAAATAGCAAAGTTCAATCAGTAAGAACATTTCTACATGTACACTACGGTGTACACTTTAATTTACACTTTGCCACATGACATTACCCTTTTGGACAGTTTAAATTTCAATCAGTTTTCATATCCAATTGACACTAGACAACAATGTTAGTGTCAAACAGCATTTCCAAAATTTGTGTACAAATTGTAAAGTTCAATTAGCTAGGACCTTGCTACATTACACTATGGTGTACACTTTAGTTTACACTTTGCCACGTGTCATTACCCTATTGGACACTTTAAATTTCAAACAGTTTTCCCATCCAGTAGACACTTGACAACAATGCAAGTGTCAAACAAAGTGTCAAAAATCGTTGTACAAAGAGCAAAGTTCAATTAGTAAGAACCTTTCTACTTGTACAATATGGTGTACACTTTAGTTAACACTTTGCCACGTGACATTGCCGTGTTGGACAGTTTAAATTTCAAACAGCTTTCCTTGTTGGACAGCTTAAATTTCAAATAGTTTTTCCATCCAATTGACACTAGACAACAATGTAAGTGTCAAACAACGTGTCCAAAATCTGTTTACAAATTGAAAAGTTCAATCGGTAAGAACCTTACTACATTACACTATGGTGTACACTTTAGTTCACACTTTGCCACGTGTCATTACCCTGTTGGACACTTTAAGTTTCAAACAATTTTCCCATCCAGTAGGCACGTGACAACAATGCAAGTGTCAAATAACGTGTCAAATTTTGGTGTACGAACTGCAAAGTTCAATCGGTAAGAACCTTGATACATGTACACTATGGTGTACACTTTAGATTACACTTTGCCACGTCAAAGTTCAATCGGTAAGAACCTTGATACATGTACACTATGGTGTACACTTTAGATTACACTTTGCCACGTGACATTACCCTGTTAGATAGTATAAATTCAGAATAGATTTTTCATCCAATTGACTCTTGATAATAATGCAAGTGTCAAAAAATGTGTCAAAAATCGGTGTACAAATAGCAAAGTTCAATCGGTAAGGACCTAGCTACATGTACACTATGGTGAACACTTTAGCTTACACTTTGCCATGTGATATTACCCTGTTAGACAGTATAAATTTAGAACAATTTCTCATCCAATTGACACTTGACAACAATGCAAATGTTGAACAACGTGTCAAAAAATAGTGTACAAATAGCAAAGTTCAATCGTTCAAAACAATTCTACATGTACACTATGGTGTACACTTTAGCTTACACTTTACCACGTAACATTACACTTTTGGCCAGTTTTAATTTCAAACAATTTTCCCATCCAACTAACACTAGACAACAATGTAAGTGTCAAACAACATGTCCAAAATCTATGTACAAATTGTAAAGTTCAATCGGCAAGGACCTTGCTACATTACACTTTGCCACGTGTCACTAACCTGTTAGACACTTTAAACTTCAAACAGTTTTCCCATCCAGTTGACACTTGACAATAATGCAAGTGTCAAACAACGTGTCAAAATTCGGTGCACAAACTGCAAAGTTCAATTGGTAAGAACCTTGATACATGTACACTATGGTGTACACTTTAGATTACACTTGGCCACGTGACATTACCCTGTTAGACAGTATAAATTTAGAACAGTTTTTCCATCCAATTGACACTTGACAATAATGCAAGTGCCAAAAATCGGTTTACAAATAGAAAAGTTCAATCTGTAAGGACCTAGCTACATGTACACTATGGTGAACACTTTACCTTACACTTTGCCACATGACATTACCCTGTTAGACAGTATATATTTAGAATAGTTTTCCCAACCAATTGACACTTGACAACAATGCAAGTGTCAAACAATGTGTGAAACATCGGTGTACAAATAGGAAAATTCAATCGGTAAGAACATTTCTACATGTACACTATGTTGTACACTTTAGTTTACACTTTGCCACGTGACATTATCCTTTTGGACAGTTTAAATTTCAAATAATTTTCCCATCCAACTAACACTAGACAACAATATAAGTGTCAAACAACGTGTCCAAAATCTGTGTAAAAATTGTAAAGTTCAATCGGTAAGGACCTTGCCACATTACACTATGGTGTACACTTTAGTTTAGACTTTGCCACATGTCATTACCCTGTTGGACACTTTAATTTTCAAGCAGTTTTCCCATCCAGTAGACACGTGACAACAATGCAAGTGTCAAACAACGTGTCAAAATTCAGTGTATAAATAGCAAAATTCAATCGGTAAGAACCTTGATACATGTACACTATAGTGTACACCTTAGATTACTCTTTGCCCCATGACATTACCCTACCAGACAGTATAAATTTAGAAAAAATTTTCCATCCAATTGACACTTGACAACAATGCAAGTTTCAAACAACGTGTCAAAAATTGGTGTACAAATAGCAAAGTTTAAGCAGTAAGGACCTAGCTACATGTACACTATGGTGTACAATTTGGCTTACACTTTGCCATGGGACATTACCCTGTTAGATAGTATAAATTTAGAACAGTTTTCCTATCCAATTGACACTTGACAACAATGCAAGTGACAAATAACGTGTCAAAAATCAGTGTACAAATAGCGAAGTTCAATCGGTAAGAACCTTTCTGCATGTACACTATGGTGTAAACTTTAGTTTAAACTTTGCCACGTGACATTACCCTCTTAGTCTGTTTAAATTTCAAACAATTTTCCCATCCAATTGACACTAGAGAACAATGTAAGTCTTAAACAACATTTCCAAAATCCGTGTACAAATTGTAAAGTTCAATCGACAAGGACCTTGCTACATAACACTATGGTGTACACTTTAGTTTACACTTTGCCACGTGTCATTACCCTGTTGGACACATTAAATTTCAAATAGTTTTTTCATCCAATTGACACTTGACAACAATGTAAGTGTCAAACAACGAGTCAAAATTTGGTGTACAAATTGCAAAGTTCAATCGGTAAGAACATTGATACATGTACACTATGGTGTACACTTTAGATTACACTTTACCCCGTGACGTTACCCTAGTAGACAGTATAAATTTAGAAAAGTTTTTCCATCCAATTGACACTTGACAATAATGTAAGGTTCAAAAAACGTGTCAAAAATTGTTGTACAAATAGCAAAGTTCAAGCGGTAAGGACCTAGCTACATGTACACTATGGTGTACACTTTGGCTTACACTTTACCATGTGACATTACCTTGTTAGACAGTATAAATTTCAAACAGTTTTCCCATCCAATTGACACTTGACAACAATGCATGTGTCAAGGAATGTGTCAAAAATTGGTGTACAAATAGCAAACTTAAATCTGTAAGAACCTTTCTACATGTACACTATGGTGTATACTTTAGTTTAAACTTTGCCACGTGACATTACCCTTTTTGATAGTTTAAATTTCAAATAGTTTTCCAATCCAATTGACACTAGACAACAATTTAAGTGTCAAACAATATTTCCAAAATCCGTGTACAAATTGTAAAGTTCAATCGGCAAGGACCTTGCTACATTACACTATGGTGTACACTTTAGTTTACACTTTGCCACGTGTCATTACCCTGTTGGACACTTTAAATTTTAAACAGTTTTCCCATCTAATTGACAATAACACAGGTGTCAAACAACATGTCAAAAATTAGTGTACAAATAGCAAAGGTCAACCAGTAAGGACCTTTTTAAATGTACACTATGTTGTACACTTTAGTTAACACTTTGCCACGTAACATTACCTTGTTGGACAATTTAAATTTCAAATAGTTTTTCTTGTTGGACAGTTTAAATTTCAAATAGTTTTCCCTTCCAATTGACACTAGACAACAATGTAAGTGTCAAACAACGTGTCCAAAATCTGTTTACAAATTGTAAAATTCAATCGGCAAGAACCTTGCTACATTACACTATGGTGTACACTTTAGTTTACACTTTGCCACGTGTCATTACCCTGTTGGACACTTTAAATTTTAAACAGTTTTCCCATCCAGTAGACACTTAACAATAATGCAACTATCAAACAACGTGTCAAAATTCGGTGTACAAACTGCAAAGTTCAATCGGTAAGAACCTTGATACATGTACACTATGGTGTACACTTTAGATTACACTTTACCAAGTGACATTACCCTGTTAGACAGTATAAATATAGAATAGTTTTTCCATCCAATTGACACTTGACAACAATGGAAGTGTCAAAAATCAGTGTACAAATAGCAAAGTTCAATCGGTAAGGACCTAACTACATGTACACTATGGTGTACACTTTAGCTTACACTTTGCCACGTGACATTACCTTATTAGACAGTATAAATTTAGAACAATTTTCCCATCCGACTACATGTACACTATGGGGTACACTTTAGCTTACGCTTTGCCACGTGACATTACCTTATTAGACAGTATAAATATAGAATAGTTTTTCCATCCAATTGACACTAGACAACAATGTAAGTGTTGAACAACGTGTCAAAAATCAGTGAACAAATAGCAAAGTTCAATCGTTAAGAACCTTTCTACGTGTACAATATGGTGTACACCTTATTTTACACTTTGCCTTGTGACAATACCCTTTTGGACAGTTTAAATTTCAAACAGTTCTCTCATCCAATTAATACTGGGCAACAATTTAAGTCTCAAAGAACGTGTCCAAAATCTGTGTACAAATTGTAAAGTTTAATCGGCAAGGAACTTTTGACATTACACAATGTTGTACACTTTAGTTTACATTTTTCCACGTGTCATTACCCTATTGGACACTTTAAATTTCAAATAGTTTTCCCATCCAATTTACACTTGACAACAATGCAAGTGTCGAACAACGCTTCAAAATCAGTGTACAAATAGCAAAGTTCAATCGGTAAGGACCTTGCTACATTATACTATGGTGTACACTTTGGTTTACACTTTGCCACGTGTCATTATTTGGTTGGACACTTTATATTTCAAACAGTTTTCCCGTCCAGTAGACACTTGACAACAATGCCAGTGTCAAGCAACGTGTCAAAATTCGGTGCCCAAACTGCAAAGTTCAATCGGTAAAAACCTTAATACATGTACACTATGGTGTACACTTTAGATTACACTTTGCCATGTGACATTACCCTATTCGACAATATAAATTTAGAATGGTTTTTCCATCCAATTGACACTTGACAACAATGGAAGTGTAAAAAAACGTGTCAAAAATCGGTGTACAAAGAGCAAAGTTCAATCAGTAAGGACCTTGCTACATGTACACTATGGTATACACTTTAGCTTACACTTTACCACGTGACATTATCCTTTTGGACAGTATAAATTTAGAACAGTTTTCCCATCCAATTAATACTAGGTAACAATTTTAGTGTCAAACAACGTGTCCAAAATCGGCAAAGACCTTGCTACATTACATTATAGTGTACACTTTAGTTGACACTTTGCTATGTGTCATTACCCTGTTGGACACTTTAAATTTCAAACAGTTTTTCCATCCAATTTACACTTTGGTGTACAAATAGCAAAGGTCAATCAGTAAGGACCTTTCTAAATGTACACTATATTGTACACTTTAGTTAACACTTTGCCACATAATATTACCTTGTTGGACAATTTAAATTTCAAATAGTTTTTCTTGTTGAACAGTTTAAATTTCAAACAGTTTTCCCATCCAATTGGTACTAGACAACAATGTAAGCCTCAAACAACGAGTCCAAAATCTGTGTACAAATTGTAAAGTTCAATCGGCAAGGACCTTGCTACATTACACAATGGTGTACACTTTAGTTTACACTTTGCCACGTGTTATTACCCTGTCGTACACTTTAAATTTCAAGTAGTTTTCCCATCCAATTGACACTTGACAACAATACAAGTATCAAACAACGTGTCAAGAATCTGTGTACATATAGCATTGTTCAATCGGTAAGGACCTAGCCACAAGTACACTATGGTGTGCACTTTAGTTTACACTTTACCTCATGACATTACCCTGTTAGACAGTATAAATTTCGAACAGTTTTCCTATCCAGTTGACACTTGATAACAATGCAAGTGTCAAACAACGTGTCAAAAATCGGTGTACAAATAGCAAAATTCAATCGGCAAGAACCTTGATACATGTACACTATGGTGTACACTTTAGATTACACTTTGCCACGTGACATTACCCTATTGGACAGTTTAAATTTCAAACAATTTTCCCATCCGAATAATACTTCACAACAATGTAAGTGTCAAACAACGTGTCAAAAATCAGTGTACAAATAGCAATGTTCAATCGGTAAGAACCTTTCTACATTTACAATATGCTGTACACTTTAGTTTACACTTTGCCACATGACATTACCCTGTTGGACTGTTTAAATTTCAAACAGTTTTCCCATCTAATTGACACTAGACAACAATGTAAGCGTCAAACAATGTGTCCAAAATCTGTGTACAAATTGTAAAGTTCAATCGGCAAGGACCTTGCTACATTACACTATGGTGTACACTTTAGTTTACACTTTGCCACGTGTCATTACATGTTGTACAATTTAAATTTCAAACAGTTTTCCTATCCAATTGACACTTGACAACAATGCAAATGTCAAACAACGTGTCAAAAATCAGTGTACAAATAGCATTGTTCAATCAGTAAGGACCTAGCTACATGTACACTAGGGTGTACTCTTTAGTTTACACTTTACCTCGTGACATTACCCTATTAGATAATATAAATTTCGAATAGTTTTCCCATCCAAGATACACTTGACAACAATACAAGTGTCAAACAACGTGTCAAAATTCGGTGTACAAATAGTAAAGTTCAGTTAGTAAGAACTTCGATACATGTACACTATGGTGTACACTTTGCCACATGGACAGTTTAAATTTCAAACAGTTTTCCCATCCGATTAACACTTCACAACAATGTAAGTGTTAAACAACGTGTCAAAAATCAGTATACCAATAACAATGTTCAATCGGTAAGGACCTAGCTACGTTACCACGTGACATTACCCTGTTAAACATTATAAATTTAGAACGGTTTTCCCATCCGACTGACACCTAAAAACAATGTAAGTGTCAAACAACGTGTCAAAAATCGATGTAAAAATAGCAAAGTTCAATCAGTAAGAACCTTTCTACATGTACACTGTGGTGTACACTTTAGTTTACACTTTCTCACATGACATTACCCTATTGGACAGTTTAAATTTCAAATAGTTTTTCCATCCAATTGACACTAGACAACAATGTAAGTGTCAAACAACGTGTCCAAAATCTGTTTCCAAATTGTAAAGTTCAATCGGTAAGGACCTTGCTACATTACACTATGGTGTACACTTTAGTTTACACTTTGGCATGTGTCATTACCATGTTGGACACTTTAAATTTCAAATAGTTTTCCCATCTAGTTGACACTTGACAACAATACAAGTGTCAAACAACGTGTCAAAATTCAGTGTACAAACTGCAAAGTTCAATCGGTAAGAACCTTGATACATGTACTGATGCGAACCCCATAGCAATGGAAACTATGAAACCTACAACGAGATTGATGCGGAAACCCAAGAACGCCAATTCTAACCTGGTTTTGGATCTTGAACCCCAAGAATTGAACCAAGAAACCCTATATTAGCGAAGAACCTAAAACCCCTTGAATTACAATTAAAAGAACCCACAATTCGATTGATTAGAACGCCACAAGAAGTTGAATCTTGATAGGTTCTAAGATTGTTCAAGAAGAACAATAAATTGAAAGAATAATTCTGTCTCTATAATATTAAGCAATAGTCAAAGTTCAAAGGTTTTTACAATGAAAAATTATTCTCCTATTTATGCTATTCCTCGAATAGGAGTCAAAAGGAAATATAATTCTAATAATCTAACAAAATTCCTAAAATATTCGTCCAATATGGTAGGAGTTTGATTAAGAATGAAATTCTAGTAAAATAAGGAAAAACAAGGAAAAAAGGAAAATCGCGCCCAGAAATGAACCATGCGGTCGCATTGTTATAACTCGTGCGGCCACATGGTAATAAAATTTCGACCATTGAATTCTCGGTCTCATGTCGTGCGTCGCATGGTTACATTGCCCACTCTCGTCTTCGACTGCTTGTAACGCATTGATCCATTTTGTTTCGGCCTTCGACCCGAACATGAAACTTGTCCCATTTTGAGTCTCGAACATGGTTCCATCAATAGTTTCTTGAACGAGCAATCCCATCCCTTGTTTCACTTGCTTTGCCCTTGATCGCGTCATTGGTCCGCCATCGACTATCAACGGGTCTCGTCTCGCACTTGCCTTCCTCGGGCTCGACTCCTGGATCATATCATGTACACTATGGTGTACACTTTACATTACACTTTGACACGTGACATTACCCTATTAGACATTATAAATTTAGAACAGTTTTTCCATCCAATTGACACTTGACAACAATACAAGTGTCAAAAAACGTGTCAAAAATCGGTGTACAAATAGCAAAGTTCAATCGGTAAGGATCTAGCTACATGTACACTATGGTGTACATCTTAGCTTACACACTTTGCCACGTGACACCACCCTATTAGACAGTCTAAATTTAGAACAATTTTCCCATCCAATTGACAATTGACAACAATGCAAGTGTCAAACGTGTCAAAAATTGGTGTACAAATAGCAAAGTTCAATCGGAAAGAACCTTCCTACATTTACACTACGTTGTAGACTTTAGATTACACTTTTTCACGTGACATTATCCTGTTGGACAGTTTAAATTTCAAGCAATTTTTCCATCCAATTGACACTTCACAACAATGCAAGTGTCAAACGTGTCAAAAATCGGTGTACAAATAGCAAAGTTCAATAGGTAAGAACCTTTCTACATGTACACTATGGTGTACACTTTAGCTTACACCTTGCCACGTGACATTACCCTATTAGACAGTGTAAATTTAGAACAGTCTTCCCAACCAATTGACACGTGACAACAAAATAAGTATCAAACAACGTGTCAAAAATCGGTGTACAAATAGCAAAGCTCAATCGGTAAGAACCTTTCTACATGTACACTATGGTGTACACTTCAGTTTACACTTTACCACGTGACATTACCCTATTGTACAGCTTAAATTTCAAACAGTTTTCCCATCCAATTGACACTAGACAACAATGTAAGTGCCAAACAACGTGCCCAATTTTGTGTACAAATTGTAAAGTTCAATCGGCAAGGACCTTGCTACATTACACTATGGTGTACACTTAGTTTACACTTTGCCACGTGTTATTACCCAGTTATAGACTTTAAATTTCAAACAGTTTTCCCATCCAATTGACGCTTGACAACAATGCAAGTGTCAAGCAACGTGTCAAAAATCAGGGTACCAATGGCATTATTTAATCGGTCAGGACCCAGCCACATGTACACTATGTTGTACACTTTAGTTTACACTTTACCTCATGACATTACCCTGATAGACAGAATAAATTTCGAACAGTATTCCCATCCAATTGACACTTGACAACAATGCAAGTGTCAAACAGCGTGTCAAAATTTGGTGTACAAATAGCAAAGTTCAATCGGTAAAAACCTTGATACATGTACTCTATGGTGTACACTTTAGATTACACTTTGCAACGTGACATTACCATGTTGGACAGTTTAAATATCAAATAGTTTTCCCATCTGATTAACACTTCACAACAAATAGCTTTCCCATCCAATTAACACTTGACAACAATGCAAGTGTCAAACAACGTGTCAAAAATCAGTGTACAAATAGTAAAGTTCAATCGGTATGAACCTTACTACATGTACACTTTAGTTTTCACTTTACCACGTGACATTATCCTGTTGGACAGCTTAAATTTCAAATAGTTTTCCCATCCAATTGACACTTGACCACAATGAAAGTGATGAACAACGTGTCAAATATCAGTGTACAAATAGTAAGGTTCAATCGGTATGAAGCTGGCTACATGTGCACTATGGTGTACACTTTAGTTTACAGTTTGACACGTGACACTTCCCAGTTGGATAGTTTAAATTTCAAACAGTTTTCCCATCCAATCGACACTCGACAACAATGTAAGTGTCAAACAACGTGTCAAAAATCAAAGTACACATAGCAAAGTTCAATCGGTAAGGACCTTATCACTTGTGCACTATGGTGTACACTTTAGTTTACACTTTGCCATGTGACACTACCCTGTTTGACAGTTTAAATTTCAAACAGTTTTTCCATCCAATTGACACTTGATAGCAACGAAAGTATCCAACGACGTGTTAAAAATCGATGTACAAATAACAAAGTTCAACCGATAAGGACCTTGCCATATGTACGCTATGGTGTACACTTTAGTTTACACTATGCCACGTGACATTACCCTCTTGGACAGTTTAAATTTCAAATAGTTTTCCCATCCAATTGACACTTGACAACAATGCAAGTGTCAAACATGTCAAAAACCAGTGTACAAAAAGCAAAGTTCAATTAGTAAGAACCTTGCGATATGTAGACCATGGAGTACACTTTAGTTTATACTTTGCCACTTGACATTAGCTTGTTGGACTGTTTGAATTTCAAATAGTTTTTCCATCCAATTGACACTTGACAACAATGCAAATGACAAACAACGTGTCAAAAATCAGTCTACAAATAGTAAAGTTCAATCGGTATGAACCTTGCTACATGTACACTATGGTGTACATTTTAGTTTAGACGTTGCCACGTGACAATACCCTGTTGGACAATTTAAATTTCAAATTGTTTTCCCATCCAACTGACACTCAACAACAATGGAAGTGTCAAACAACATGTCAAAAATTAGTGTACAAATAGCAAAGTTCAATCGTTAAGAACCTTGCGACATGTACACTAAAGTGTACACTTTAGTTTACACCTTGTCACGTTTCATTACCCTGTTGGACAATTTAAATTTCAACCAATTTTTCCATCCAATCGACACTTGACAACACAGCATGTGCCACACAACGTGTCAAAAATCATTGTACAAATATCAAAGTTCAATCGGTAAAAACCTTGCTACATGTACACTACGGTGTACACTTTAGTTTACACTTTACCACGTGACATTACCCTCTTGGACAGTTTAAATTTCAAATAGTTTTCCCATCCAATTGACACTTGACAACAATGCAAGTGTCAAACATGTCAAAAACCAGTGTACAAAAAGCAAAGTTCAATTAGTAAGAACCTTGCGATATGTAGACCATGGAGTACACTTTAGTTTATACTTTGCCACTTGACATTAGCTTGTTGGACTGTTTGAATTTCAAATAGTTTGTCCCTCCAATTGACACTTGACAACAATGCAAGTGTCAAACAACGTGTTAAAAATCAGTCTACAAATAGCAAAATTTAATCGGTATGAACCTTGCTACATGTACACTACGGTGTACACTTTAGTTTACACGTTGCCACGTGACAGTACCCTGTTGGACAGTTTAAATTTCAAATTGTTTTCCCATCTAGCTGACACTCGACAACAATGCAAGTGTCAAACAACGTGTCAAAAATTAGTGTACAAATAGCAAAGTTCAATCGTTAAGAACCTTGCGACATGTACACTAAGGTGTACACTTTAGTTTACACCTTGCCACGTTTCATTACTCTGTTGGACAATTTAAATTTCAACCAATTTTTCCATCCAATCGACACTTGACAACAATGCATGTGTCAAACAACGTGTCAAAAATTTGTGTACAAATATCAAAGTTCAATCGGTAAGAACCTTGCTACATGTACACTATGGTGTACACTTTAGTTTACACTTTACCACATGGCATTACTCTATTGGACAATTTAAATTTCAAATAGTTTATCCATCTAATTGACACTTGACCACAATGTAAGTGCCAAACAACGTGTCGAAAATCGATGTACAAATTGTAAAGTTCAATCGATAAGGACCTTGCCACATTTACACTATGCAGTATACTTTAGTTTACACTTTGACACGTGACATTACCCTGTTTGATAGTTTAAATTCCAAATAGTTTTCCCATCCAATTGACACTCGACAACAATGCTAGTGTCGAACAACGTGTCAAAAATCAGTGTACAAATAGCAAAGTTCAATCGGCTAGGAACTTTTCACATGTACACTATGGTGTACACTTTAATTTACATTTTCCATGTTACATTGCCCTGCTGGACAGCTTAAATTTCAAACAATTTTCCCATCTGATTGAGACTTTACAACAATGCAAGTGCCAAACAACTTGTTAAAAATTAGTTTACAATTAGCAAAGTTCAATCGCTCTAGACCTTGCTACATGTACACTATGGTGTACACTTTAGTTTACGCTTTGCCACATGATATTGCCATGTTGGATAGTTTAAATTTCAAACAATTTTCCCATCCAATTGACACTTGACAACAATGCAAGTCTCGAACAACGGGTAAAAAATTAGTGTACAAATTGCGAAGTTCATTCGGTATGAACCTTGCCACATGTACACTATATTGTACACTTTAGTTTACACTTTACCATGTGATATTACCCTGTTGGATAGTTTAAATTTCGAATAGTTTTCCCATCCAATTGACACTTAACAACAATGAGAGTGTCCAACAACGTGTTAAAAATCAGTGTACAAATAGCAAAGTTCAATCGGTAAGGACCTTGCCACATGTACACTATGTTGTACACTTTAGTTTACATAATGCCACGTGACATTACCCTGTTGGACAGTTTAAATTTCAAATATTGTACCCATCCATTTGACACCTGACAACGATACAAGTGTCAAAAAATGTGACAGTAATCATTCTAGAAATAGCAAAGTTCAATCGGTAAGGACCTTGCCACATGTACACTATGGTATACACTTTAGTTTACACTATGACACGTGACATTACCCTGTTGAAAAGTTTAAATTTCAAACAGTTTCCCCATCCAATTGACACTTGAAAACAATGCAAGTGTCAAACAACGTGTCAATAATCATTCTACAAATAGGAAAGTTCAATCTGTAAAGACTTTGCCACATGTACACTATGGTGTACACTTTAGTTTAGACTATGCCACGTTACATTACCCCGTTGGACAGTTTAAATTTCAAACAGTTCTCCCATCCAATTGACACTTGACAACAATGCAAGTATCAAACGTGTCAAAAAGCAGTGTACAAATAGCAAAGTTCAACCTGTATGGACCTTGCCACATGTACACTATGGTGCACACTTTAGTTTACACTATGCCACATAACATTACCCTGTTGGACAGTTTTAATGTCAAACGGTTTTCACATCCAATTGACACTTGACTACAATGCAAGTGTCAATCGTGTTAAAGAGTAGTGTACAAATAGCAAAGTTCAATCGGTAAGAACCTTGCGATATGTAGACCATGGAGTACACTTTAGTTTATACTTTGCCACTTGACATTAGCTTGTTGGACAGTTTAAATTCCAAACAGTTTTTCCATCCAATTAACACTTGACAACAATTCAACTGTCGAACAACGTGTCAAAAATCAGTCTACAAATAGCAAAGTTCAATCCGTATGAACATTACTACATGTACACTATGGTGTACGCATTAGTTTACACTCTGCCACGTGACATTACCCTATTGGACAGTTTAAATTTTAAATTGTTTTCCCATCCAATTGACACTCGACAATAATACAAGTGTCAAACAATGTGTCAAAAATCAGTGTACAAATAGCAAAGTTCAAACGGTAAGATCCTTGCGACATGTACACTATAGAGTACACTTTAGTTTACACTTTGACACGTGACATTACCCTGTTAGACAGTTTAAATTTCAAATAGTTTTCCCATCCAATTAACACTCAACAACAATACAGGTGTCAAACAACGTGTCAAAAATTGGTGTACAAATAGCAAAGTTCAATCGGTAAGGACCTTATCACGTGTACACTTTAATTTACATTTTCCACGTGACATTACCCTGTTGGACAGCTTAAATTTCAAACAATTTTCCCATCCGATTGAGAATTGACAATAATGCAAGTGTCAAACAACTTGTCAAAAGTTAGTTTACAAGTAGCAAAGTTCAATCGGTAAGGACATTGCTTCATGTACACTATGGTGTACACTTTAATTTGCACTTTGCCACGTTACATTACCCTGTTGGACTGTTTAAATTTCAAACAATTTTTTCGTCCAGTTGACACTTAACAATAATTCAAGTGACGAACAACGTGTCAAAAATCAGTGTACAAATAACAAAGTTCAATTGATATGAACCTTGCTACATGTACACTATGGTGCACACTTTAGTTTACACTTTGTCATGCGACATTACCCTGTTGGACAATTTAAATTTCAAACAGTTTTTCCATCCAATATACACTTGGCAACACCGAAAGGGTCCAACAACGTGTTAAAAATCAGTGCACAAATAACAAAGTTTGATCGGTAAAGACCTTGCCACATGTGAACTATGGTGTATACTTTAGTTTACACTATGCCATGTGACATTACCCTGTTGGACAGTTTAAATTTCAAACAGTTTACCCATCCAATTGACACTTGACAATACTACAAGTGTCAAACAACGTGTCAATAATCATTCTATAAATAGCAGTGTTCAATCGGTAAGAACCTTGCCACATGTACACTATGGTTTTCACTTTAGTTTACACTATGCCATGTGATATTACCCTGTTGGACATTTTAAATTTCAAACAGTTTTTCGATCCAATTGACAGTTAACAACAATGCAAGTGTCAAACATTTCTGAAAGCAGTTTACAGATAGCAAAGTTCAATCGGTAAGAATATTGCGATATGTATACTATGGAGTATCCTTTAGTTTATATTTTTCCACTTAACATTATCCTATTGGATAGTTTAAATTTCAAATTTTTTTCCCATCCAATTTACACTTGACAACAATGCAAGTGTCAAACAACGTGTCAAAAATTAGTGTACAAATAGCAAAGTTCAATCGGTAAGAGCTTTGCTACATGTACTCAATGGTGTGCACTTTTGTTTACAGATTGCCACATGACATTACCCTATTGGACAATTTAATTGTTTCCAATCCAATTGACAACAATGCAAGTATCAAATAACGTGTCAAAAATCAGTGTACAAATATCAAAGTTCAATCGGTAAGGACCTTGCCACATGTACACTATGGTGTACACTTTAATTTACATTTTTCACGTTACATTACCCTGTTGGACAGCTTAAATTTCAAATAGTTTTTCCATCCGATTGACACTTGACAACAATGCAAGTATCAAACAACTTGTCAAAAATTAGTTTACAAGTAGCAAAATTCAATCGGTAAGGACCTTGCTACATGTCCACTATGGTGTACACTATAGTTTGCACTTTGCCATGAGACATTACCCTATTGGACAATTTAAATTTAAAATAGTTTTCCATCTAATTGACACTTGACAACAATCCAAGTGTCAAACAACGTGTCAAAAAATCAGTGTACAAATAGCAAAGTTCAATCGGTAAGAACCTTGCGACCTATACACTATGGTGTACACTTTAGTTTAAACTTTGCCATGTGGCATTACTCTATTGGATAGTTTAAATTTCAAGCCAATTTTCCATCCAATTGACGCTCGACAACAATGTTAGTGTTAAACAACGTGTCGAAAATCATTTTACATACACTATGGTGTACACTTTAGTTTACACTTTGACATGTGACATTACCCTGTTGGAAAATTTAAACTTTAAATAGTTTTCCCATCCAATCGACACTTGACAACAATACAAGTGTCAAACGTGTCAAAAAGTAGTGTATAAATAGCAAAGTTCAATCGGTAAGAACCTTGTCACATGTAAACTGTGGTATACACTTTAATTTACATTTTTCATGTCACATTACATGTTGGACAGCTTAAATTTCAAATAGTTTTCCTATCCAATTGACACTTGACAACAATGCAAATGTCAAACTACGTGTCAAAAATCAGTCTACAAATAGCAAAATTCAATCGGTATGAACCTTGCTACATGTAAACTATGGTGTACACTTTAGTTTACACTTTGCCACGTGACATTACCCTATTGGAGAGATTAAATTTCAAATTGTTTTCCCATCCAATTGACACTCGACAATAATGCAAGTATAAAATAATGTGTCAAAAATTAGTGTAAAAATAGCAATGTTCAATCGGTAAGAACTTTGCGACTTGTACACTGTGGTGTACACTTTAGTTTACACCTTACCACATGTCATTACCCAGTTGAACAGTTTAAATTTCAGGCAATTTTTCCATCCAATCGACACTGGACAACAATGCAAGTGTCAAACAACGTATCAAAAATTGGTGTACAAATAGTAACGTTCAATCGGTAAGAACCTTGCTACATATACAGCACGGTGTACACTTTAGTTTGCACTTTACCACGTGACATTACTCTATTGGATAGTTGAAATTTCAAACAATTTTTCCATCCAATCGACACTTGACAACAACAAAAGTGTCGAACAACGTGTTAAAAATCAGCGTACAAATAACAAAGCTCAATCGATAAGGACCTTGTCACATGTATACTATGGTGTACACTTTAGTTTACACTATGCCACGTGATATTACCCAGTTGGACAGTTTAAATTTCAAATAGTTTTCCCATCCAATTGACACTTGACAACAATGCAAGTGTAAAACGTGTCAAAAAGCAGCGTACAAATTGCAAAGTTAAATCGGTAAGAACCTTGCGATATGTACATTATGGAGTACACTTTAGTTTATACTTTGCCACTTGACATTAGCTTGTCGGACAGTTTAAATTTCAAATCGTTTTCCCATCCAATTGACACTTAACAACAATGCAAGTGTCAAACAACGTGTCAAAAATCGGTCTACAAATAGCAAAGCTCAAACGGTATAAACCTTTCTACAGGTAAACTATGGTGTACACTTTAGTTTACACTTTGCCACCTAACATTACCCTGTTGGACAGTTTAAATTTCAAATTGTTATTCCATCCAATTGACACTCAACAAAAATGCAAGTGTCAAACAACGTGTCAAAAATCAGTGTACAAATAGAAAAGTTCAATCGATAAAAACCTTGCGATATGTACATTATGGTGTACAATTTAGTTTACACCTTGCCACATGTCATTACCCTATTAGACGTTTAAATTTCAAGCAATTTTTACATCCAATCGACACTTGACAATAATGCAAGTGTCAAAATAATGTGTCAAAAATCAATGTACAAATAGCAAAGTTCAATCGGTAAGAACCTTGCTACATGTACACTATGGTGTACACTTTAGTTTACACTTTGCCACATGATTTTACTCTATTGGACAATTAAAATTTCAAACAGTTTTTCCATCCAATTGACACTTGACAATAATGCAAGTTTTAAACGTGTCAAAAATCAGTGTACAAATAGCAAAGTTCAATCGGTAAGGACATTGCCACATGTACACTACGAAGTACACTTTAGTTTACACTTTGACATGTGACATTACCCTGTTGGACAGTTTAAACTTCAAAGAGTTTTCCCATCCAATTGACACTCAACAACAATGCAAGTGTCAAACAACGTGTCAAAAATCATTGTACAAATAGCAAAGTTCAATCGGTAAGGACCTTGTCACATGTATAGTATGGCGTACACTTTAATTTATAATTTCCACGTGACATTACCTTGTTGGACAGCTTAAATTTCAAAAAAATTTCCCATCTTATTGAGACTTGACAACAATGTAAAACTTGTAAAAAATTATTTTACAAGAAGCAAAGTTCAATCGATAAAGACCTTGCTACATGTACACTATGGTGTAGACTTTAGTATGTACTTTACCACGTGACATTACCCTGTTGGACAGTTTAAGTTTCAAACAGTTTTCCCATCCAATTTACACTTGAAAACAATATAAGTGTCGAACAATGTGTTAACAAGCAGTGTACAAATAGCAAAATTCTATCGGTAAGAACCTTGAGATATGTACACTATGGAGTACACTTTAGTTAATAATTTGCCACTTGACATTAGCTTGTTGGACAGTTTAAATTTCAAATAGTTTTTCCATTCAATTGACACTCGATAATAATGCAAGTCTCAAACAACGTGTAAAAAATCTACAAATAGCTAAGTTCAATCGGTAAGAACTTGTGACATGTACACTGTTGTGTACACTTTAGTTTACACCTTGGCACATGTCATTACCCAGTTGGATAGTTTAAATTTCAAGCAAATTCTCCATCCAATCGGCACTTGAAAACAATGCAAGTGTCAAACAATGTGTCAAAAATCGGTGTACAAATAGCAACATTCAATCGGTAAGAACCTTGCTACATGTAAACCATGGTGCACACTTTAGTTTGCACTTTCCCACATGACATTACTCTATTGGACAGTTTAAATTTGAAATAGTTTTTCCATCCAATCGACACTTGACAACAATGCAAGTGTCAAACAACGTGTCGAAAATCATTGTACAAATTGCAAAGTTCAATCGGTAAGGACCTTGCCACATGTACACTATGGAGTACACTATAGTTTACCCTTTGACACGTGACATTACCTTGTTGGACAATTTAAATTTTAAACACTTTTCCCATCCCATTGAACTCGACAACAATGCAAGTTTCAAACAACGTGTCAAAAATTAGTATACAAATATCAAAGTTCAATCGGTAAGGACCTTTTCACATGTACACTATGGTGTACACTTTAGTTTACATTTTCCATGTGTCATTACCTTGTTGGACAGCCTAAATTTCAAATAATTTTCCCATCCGATTGAGACTTGACATTAATGCAAGTGTCAAACAACTTGTTAAAAATTAGTTTAGAAGTAGCAAAGTTCAATCGGTAAGGACCTTGATACATGTACACTATGGCGTACACTTTAGTTTGCACTTTGCAACGTGATATTACCTTATTGGATAGTTTAAATTTCAGACAGTTTTCCTATCCAATTGACACTTGACAACAATGCCAGAATCAAACAACGTGTCAAAAATCAGTGTACAAGTAGTAAAGTTCCATTGGTATGAAACTGGCTAAATGTACACTATGGTGTACACTTTAGTTTACACTTTGACAAGTGACATTTCCCTATTGGACAGCCTAAATTTCAAACAGTTTTCCCATCCAATTGACACTTGACAACAATGAAAGTGTTGAAAATGTGTTTAAAATTAGTGCACAAATAACAAAGCTCAATCGGTAAGGACCTTGCCACATGTACACTATGGTGTACACTTTAGTTTACACGATACCACGCGACATTGCCCCGTTGGACAATTTAAATTTCTAACAATTTTCCCATCCAATTGTTACTTGACAACAATACAAGTGTTGAAGAACATGTCTATAATCATTCTGTAAAGAGCAAAGTTCAATCAGTAAGGACCTTGCCACATGTACACTATGGTGTACACTTTAGTTTACACTATGCCACGTGACATTACCCTATTGGACAGTTTAAATTTCAAATAGTTTTCCCATCCAATTGACACTAGACAACAATGCAAGTGCAAAACGTGTCAAAAAGCAGTGTACAAATAGCAAAGTTCAATCAGTAAGAACCTTGCGATATGTACACTATGAAGTACACTTTAGTCTATACTTTGCCACTTAACATTAGCTTGTTGGACAGTTTAAATTTCTAATAGTTCTTCGATCCAATTGACACTTGACAAAAATGCAAGTGTCAAACAACGTGTCAAAAATCAGTCTACAATTAGCGAAGTTCAATTGGTATGAACCATTCTACAGGTAAACTACGGTGTACGCTTTTGTTTACACTTTGCCAACTGACATTACCCTATTGGACAGTTTAAATTTCAAATTGTTATTCCATCCAATTGACTCTCGACAACAATGTAAGTGTCAAACAAAGTGTCAAAAATTAGTGTACAAATAGTAAAGTTCAATCGGCAAGAACCCTGCGACATGTGCACGATGGTGTACACTTTAGTTTACACCTTACCACATGTCATTACCCTGTTGGACAGTTTAAATTTCAAGCAATTTTTCCAATCCAATCGACACTTGACAATAGTGAAAGTGTCAAAACAACGTGTCAAAAATCAGTGTACAAATAGCAAAGTTCAATCGGTAAGAACCTTACTACATGTACACTATTGTGTACACTTTAGTTTACACTTTGCCACGTGACTTTACTTTATTGGATAGTTTAAGCTTGAAATAATTTTTCCATCCAATTGATGCTTGACAATAATGCAAGTGTCAAACAATGTGTCCAAAATCAATGTACAAATAGCAAAGTTCAATCGGTAAGGACCTTGCCACATGTACACTATGGAGTACACTTTAGTTTACACTTTGACACATGACGTTACCCTGTTGGACAATTTAGTTTTCCCATCCAATTGACACTCGACAACAATGCAAGTGTCAAATAACGTGTCAAAAATCATTGTACAAATAGCAAAGTTCAATCGGTAAGGACCTTGTCACATGTACACTATGGTGTACACTTTAATATATATTTTTCATGTGACATTACCCTGTTGGACAGCTTAAATTTCAAACAATTTTCCCATCCGATTGAGGCTTGACAAAAATGCAAGTGTCAAACAACTTGTAAAAAATTATTTTACAAGTAGCAAAGTTCAATCGATAAGGACCTTGCTACATGTACACTATGGTGTGCACTTTAGTATGTACTTCGCCACGTGACATTACCCTATTGGACAGTTTTAATTTCAAATAGTTTTTCCATCCGATTGACACTTGACAATAAGGTAAGTGTCGAACAACGTGTCAAAAAGCAGTGTACAAATAGCAAAGTTCTATCGGTAAGAACCTTACGATATGTACACTATGGAGTACACTTTAGTTTATACTTTGCCACTTGACATTAGCTTGTTAGACAATTTAAATTTCAAACAGTTTCCAATCCAATTGACAATTGACAACAATGCAAGTGTCAAACAATGTGTCAAAAATCAGTCTACAAATAGCAAAGTTCAATTGGTATGAACCTTGCTAATGTACACTATGGTGTACACTTTAGTTTACACTGCCACGTGACATTACCCTGTTGGACAGTTTAAATTTGAAATTGTTATCCCATCCAATTGACACTCGACAACAATACAAGTATCAAACAACATGTCAAAAATCAGTGTACAAATAGCAAAGTTCAATCGGTAAGAACCTTGCAACATGTACACTATGGTCTACACTTTAGTTTACACCTTGCCACGTGTCATTACCCGATTGGACAATTTAAATTTCAAGCAATTTTTCTATCCAATCGACACTTGACAACAATACAAGTGTTAAACAAAGTGTCAAAAATCAGTGTACAAATAGCAAAGTTCAATTGGTAAGAACATTGCGGCATGTACACTATGGTGTACACTTTAGTTTGGACGTTGCCACATGTCATTGCCTTGTTGGACAGTATAAATTTCAAACTGTTTTCCCATCCAATTGACACTTGACAACAATGCAAATGTCAAACGTGTCAAAAAGCATTGTACAAATAGCAAAGTTTTGTCAGTAAGAACCTTGCGATATGTACACTATGGAGTACACTTTAGTTCATACTTTACCACTTGACATTAGCTCGTTGGACAATTTAAATTTCAAACAGTTTTTCCATCCAATTGACACTTGACAGTAATGCAAGTGTCGAACAATGTGTCAAAAAGCAATGTACAAATAAAAAAGTTCAATCGGTATGAATCTTGCTACATGTACACTATGGTGAACACTTGAGTTTACACTTTGCAACGTGACATTACCCTGTTGGACAGTTTAAATTTGAAATTATTTTCCCATTCAATTGACACTCGACAACAATACAATTCTCAAACAACGTGTCAAAAATTAGTGTACAAATTGCAAAGTACAATCGGTAAGGACCTTGTCACATGTACACTATGGTGTACACTTTAATTTACATTTTCCACGTGACATTACCCTGTTGTACAGCATAAATTTCAATCAATTTTCTCATCCGATTGAGACTTGACATTAATGCAAGTGTCAAACAACTTATCAAAAATTAGTTTACAAGTAGGAAAGTTCAATTGGTAAGGATCTTAATTCTTATACACTGTGGTGTAAACTTTAGTTTGCACTTTGCAACGTGATATTACCCTATTGGACAGTTTAACTTTCAAACAATTTTCCCATCCAATTGACACTTGACAAAAATGCAAGAGTCGAACAACGTGTCAAAAATCAGCGTACAAATAGCAACGTTCAATCGGTATGAAACTGGCTACATGTACACTATGGTGTACACTTTAGTTTACACTTTCCCAAGTGACATTACCCTGTTGGACAGCTTAAATTTCAAATGGTTTTCCCATCCAATTGACACTTGAACCTCGCTACATGTACACTATGGTGTACACTTGAGTTTACACTTCGCCACGTGATATTACCCTGTTGGACCATTTAAATTTGAAATTTTTTTCCCATCCAATTGAAACTCGACAACAAATCCATGTGTCAAACAACATGTCAAAAATCAGTGTACAAATAGTAAAGTACAATCGGTAAGGACTTTGTCACATGTACACTATGGTGTACACTTTAATTTACATTTTCCACGTGACATTACCCTGTTGGACAGCATAAATTTCAAACAATTTTCCCATTTGATTGAGACTTGACATCAATGCAAGTGTCAAACAACTTGTCAAAAATTAGTTTACAAGTAGCAAAGTTCAATCGGTAAGGACCTTAATACATGTACACTATAGTGTAGACTTTAGTTTGCACTTTGCAACGTGATATTACCCTATTGGACAATTTAAATTTCAAACAATTTTCCCATCCAATTAACACTTGACAACAATGCAAGAGTCGAACAACGTGTCAAAAATCAGTATGAAATTGGCTACATATACACTATGGTGTACACTTTAGTTTACACTTTGAAAAGTGACATTACCCTGTTCGATAGCTTAAATTTCAAACAGTTTTCGCATCCAATTGACACTTGACAGCAACAAAAGTGTCGAACAATGTAGAACCCCAAATAATTCTAGACACCTTAGTGGCATTAAGACATGAATATTGGATGACTAAAGTATACTTCAGATTTTTAGTCTCGTTTGAGACCCATTTTCGACATGGAAAACATTCAATTTGGAAAATGATATCCAAATAAAATTTTATCTCTTTAAGTTAGCTTTCCAACGCACTTTGAATTACTTCAATCGGATATCAGGAGGAGAAGTTACGATAGAAACACTGAAGGCTGTGCAGTGTCAACGAGACTACAACCGGTCGATCGAAAATTCTTGTTTTCTCTAGAATTTAAATATTTATTTTTATCAATTATTTTCTCAAAGGGCCACCCACGTTTTTGGCAATAAAAACCCCACTAAATTGAAGCATTAAACCTTAAACTTAAATGGCACCCATGTTTTCTCTCTTAAATGAAATTTGACCCTTCATTTGCTTTAAGTTATGGGATATTTACCTATAAATAGAGACCTCATTTCACTCATTTTTTCTTACACCAAAAGCAAGAGCTTTTACATACTAAAGAAAGAGTTTCCAAGAGAGAAAAAGAGAAGGAGAAAAACTATTTTTCCTAGAAATTTAAGAAATGTTTCCAAGCATCAATTCTCAACGGTTTTCAAACATCCAAGGAGTGCATTTCTTTCAAAGTCCAAGTTTCATTGAAGTTTTCAATCCAAGTTTTCAAAGTTTCAAAAGCATCAATCAAGGTAGGTAGAGGTGCAATGTGTTTAATTGTGTTAAGTTATAAGTTTCGATTCATGTTAATGTTTGTATGTCAAATGGTACTCCAGTATGGCATATCCCTCTATGTTAATGGTTGTATGTCAAATGGTACTCCGGTATGGCATACCCCTCTATGTTGAAGAAATATTCGTATGTCAAATGGTGCCCTCGGGTACGACATACCCCTTCATGTCAAATGGTGCCTCTGGGTACGGCATGTATGAAAAGTTATAAAGTTAATGTTTTGAAATGTATAGCTTGATCACGAATGTACCTATGACACCGATTGAGCTTTTCAACTCACGGGTTTAATCCCATCTCTACATATTGAAGGAATTCTACCTCGGGCATGGATGGAGAAGAAGATAGAGAGTGATGCAACGAGCCCATGAAAATCTGGTGAATAAGTGATTTGGATTTATTTTTATGAAATATTTTCCAATGTTATTTCTTTAAAGTTTTGAATAACGCAGAATGCGAGAACAATTTATGTTTTCTTCAAATAAATAACATTTTGTTGTTTTGAAAAATGATTCAGTGTTTTTGTTTAAAGTATTTGAAGTATTGTTATTTAAATTATTATCTGAAGATGTAAGCTTTTGCTAAAACGTATACACTTGTTACTAAACCACCAGCTAAGCTAAGTAAAGTAAGTAGCGTTCCGGTCCACTAGGGGTTGGGGCGTTATAGCGTGGTATTAGAGCACGGTTTAGCCGATTCTGTACACCAAGTATGTTTTAAAAAAGGAAAAAAAATGGTTTAGCCGGTTTTGTAGACCAAGTATGTTTTTTTTTTAAAAACAAAAGGAAAATGAAAAGTTTAAGGTATTCCATGGCATCGTGCATCCATCCATCAATCTCATCCTATGGCCCAAGTATGTTCATGTTTAAAGTTAATGATTATGTTTATGTTATGATGTTTTGATATGATTTAGAGATGTGTTCTTTAAAAATATGTAATGGATTTGGGCAAAAGCTAAGGGCTTAAAGGGAATTGCATGATATGAAAGTTTAAAATTGCACGTTTTCTTTAAGCAAAGACAAAGTATGATGTATGTGAAAATGCAACAGATATGGCTCGTAGAACGGTTAGGGCATATAGAGAAGCATTGAACCGTAGAATTGCTATTCATTCCTATGAAAACTATGTTTCTGATTCGACCCGACCGCTTAGCGAACATGTTTATGACATCTATGAGAGATGCATGACGGCGGTTCATACTGGAATGGAGATCACGCATATTGAGGCCATAAATAACCTCATACACTCTCTCCCACCTCAATGGGGAGATATGGGAATCACGGTTAGAGATGAAATGTTACAAGGCAACCCAAAGCTGTTCGAGTTTGAGAGGTATTGCCATGCCCTGATTGATTTGTGGGATGATGTAATCCATGAGGAGCTTGAGGAGGAACCTTTGGCTGAGGAAGAAGATCCCGAAGAAGAACCCGAGGATGATTTACACTTTGCCACATGACATTACCCTGTTGGATAGTTTAAATTTGAAATTGTTTTCCCATCCAATTGACACTCGACAACAAATCCAAGTGTTAGACAACGTGTCAAAAATCAGTGTACAAATAGCAAAGTACAATCGGTAAGGACCTTATCACATGTACACTATCGTGTACACTTTAATTTACATTTTCCACGAGACATTACCCTGCTAGACAGCTTAAATTTCAAACAATTTTCCCATTCGATTGAGATTTGACATCAATGCAAATGTCAAACAACTTGTCAAAAATTAGTTTACAAGTAGCAAAGTTCAATCGGCAAGGACCTTGATACATGTACACTGTAGTGTAGAGTTTAGTTTGCACTTTGCTACGTGATATTACCCTATTGGACAGTTTAAATTTCAAACAATTTTCCCATCCAATTAACACTTGAAACAATGCAAGAGTCGAACAACGTATCAAAAATCAGTGTACAAATAGCAAAGTCCAATCGGTATGAAATTCGCTACATATACACTATGTTGTACACTTTAGTTTACACGTGTCAAGTGACATTACCCTATTCGACAGCTTAAATTTCAAATAGTTTTCCCACCCAATTGGCACTTAACCACAACAAAAGTGTCAAACAACGTGTTAAAAATTAGTGTACAAATAACAGAGCTCAATCAGTAAAGACCTTGCCATATGTACACTATGGTGTACACTTTAGTTTACACTTGCCAAGTGACATTACCCTGTTCGACAGCTTAAATTTCAAACAGTTTTCCCACCCAATTGGCACATGACAACAAGAAAAGTGTCAAACAACATGTTAAAAATCAGTGTACAAATAACAGAGCTCAATCAGTAAGGACCTTGCCACATGTACACTTTAGTTTACACTATGCCACACGACATTGCCCAGTTGGACAGTTTAAATTTCTAACAATTTTCCCATCCAATTGACACTTGACAACAATATAAGTGTCGATCAATGTGTCAATAATCATTCTACAAATAGCAAAGTTCAATCGGTAAGGAACTTGCCACATGTACGCTACGATGTACACTTCAGTTTACACTCTACCACGTGACATTACCCTGTTGGACAGTTTAAATTTCAAATAGTTTTCCCATCCAATTGACACTTGAGAATAATGCAAGTGTCGACCAACATGTCAAAAATTAGTGTACAAATAGCAAAGTTCAACCAGTAAGGACCTTGCCACATGTACACTACAGTGTACACTTTAGTTTACACTTTGACACATGACATTGCCCTGTTGGGCAGTTTGAATTTCAAACAGTTTTCCCATCCAATTGACACTCGACAACAATGCAAGTGCCAAACAACGTGTCAAAAAGTAGTGTACAAATGGTAAATTTCAATTGGTAAGAACCTTGCAATATGTAGACAATGGAGTACACTCTAGTTTATACTTTACCACTTGACACTAGCTTATTGGGCAGTTAAAATTTCAAACAGTTTTCCCATCCAATTGATACTTGAAAACAAAGCAAGTGCCAAACAATGTGCCAAAAATTAGTCGACAAATTGCAAAGTTCAATCGGTATGAACCTTGCTACATGTACACTATGGTGTACACTTTAGTTTACACTTTGCGACGTGACATTACACTGTTGGACAGTTTAAATTTCAAATTGTTTTCCAATCCAATTGACACTCGACAACAGTGCAAGTGTCAAACAACGTGTCAAAAATCAGTGTGCAAATAGTAAAGTTCAATCGGTGAGAACATTGCGACATGTACACTATGGTGTACACTTTAGTTTACACCTTGCCACGTGTCAACACCCTGTTGGACAGTTTAAATTTCAAGCAACTTTTCTATCCAATTGACACTTGACAACAATGTAAGTGTCAAACAACGTGTCAAAAATCAGTGTACAAATAACAAAGTTCAATTAGTAAGAACCTTGCGACATGTACACTATGCTGTACACTTTAGTTAATACTTTGCCACGTGATATTACTCTATTGGACAGTTTAAATTTCAAACAATTTTGCCATCTGATTGAGACTTGATAACAATGCAGGTGTCAAACAACTTGTCAAAAATTAGTTTACAACTAGCAAAGTTCAATCGGTAAGGACCTTGCTATATGTACACCATGGTGTACACTTTAGTTTGCACTTCGCCACGTGACATTACGCTGTTAAACAATTTAAATTTCAAACAGTTTTCCCAACGAATTAACACTTGACAATAGTGCAAGTGTCAAATAACATGTCAAAAATCAGTCTACAAATAGCAAAGTTCAATCAGTATGAACCTTGCTACATGTACACTATGGAGTACACTTTAGTTTACACTTTACCACGTGACATTACCCTGTTGGACAGTTTAAATTTCGAATTATTTTCCCATCTAGTTGACACTCGACAATAATGCAAGTGTCAAACAACGTGTTACAAATCAGTGTACAAATAGCATAGTTCAATCGGTAAGAACCTTGCAACATGTAAACTATGGTGTACACTATAGTTTACACTTTGCGACGTGACATTACCCTGTTGGACAGTTTAAATTTCAAACAATTTTCCCATCTAATTGACACTCGTAAACAGCGAAAGTCCAACAATGTGTTAAAAATCAGTGTACAAGAGCAAAGTTCAATCGATAAGGACCTCGCCACATGTACACTATGGTGTACACTTTAGTTTACACTATGCCACTTGACATTACCCTGTTGGACTGCACTTGACAATAATATAAGTGTCAAACAACTTGTCAATAATCATTCTACAAATAACAAAGTTCAATCGGTAAGGACCTTGCCACATGTACACTATGGTGCACACTTTAGTTTATACTTTGCCACGTGACATTACTCTATTGGACAGTTTAAATTTTAAACATTTTTCCATCCAATTGACACTTACAACAATGCAAGTGTCAAACAACGTGTCGAAAATGAGTGTACAAATTGTAAAATTCAATCGGTAAGAACCTTGCAGCATGTACACTATGGAGTACACTTTAGCTTACACTTTGACACGTGACATCACCTTGTTAGATAGTTTAAATTTCAAACAGTTTTCCCATCCAATTGACACTCGACAACAATGCAAATGTCAAACAACGTGTAAACAATCAGTGTACAAATAGCAAAGTTCAATCGGTAAGGACCTTGTCACTTGTACACTATGGTGTACACTTTAATTTATATTTTCCATGCGGCATTACCTTGCTGCCAAATTAAATTTCAAACAATTTTCTCGTTCGATTGAGACTTGTCAACAATGCAAGTGTCAAACAACTTGTCAAAAATTAATTTACAAGTAGCAAAGTTCGATCGGTAACTACATGTACACTATGGTGTACACTTTAGTTTACACTTTGCCATGTGACATTTTCCTGTTGGACAGTTTAAATTTCAAACAATTTTCCCATCCAATTGACGCTTGACAACAATGTAAGTTTCGAATGATAAGTGTGTTTTTGTACACTTATTTAGGTCACAAACTTGATTTAATAACGAGCAAAATGATTGAATTGTGACTTCTCGTACATTTGTGAATTGTATGGAAACAATATTTTTAGGGTCCTATAAATACAAAAACTTAACCAGAACATAAGAAACGCCATTTTTACATGTTTTTGGGAGATTTTGAAGGAGAAACGAAGGATAGAACAAGAGAACATCGCGCCAAGTGAAGATCGGATTGAAGATTGATTCGGGTGATGTCGTTTCTTCAAATATGTTTATGCTTTCTTCTTTTTAGCATGTTAGGAAAGATTTATCACTGCTAGGAGATCGATGAACCTTGTAATGTTTCATTTAATTGTTGTTTTGGATTTTTTATGTATTTGAACACAGGTTCCGAATTTGATCGATTTATTACGTTTTTATTTTCATATGATTATTGTGCACGTAATTATATGATTGTGGTGGCCTATTTTACACATTCGAAAGAAGGAAAATAGGTTCAACATAGTATAAATCATCATAGGGTCCGATAGGGGATAGAAATATACCTCTATGCTTTGTGTGAATCATTGGATATTCGTGAATTTATAATGCATGTGAGTATGTTAGTATTTGTCATAGAAATATAGTTGAATCATATATTGGGATAGGTTTGGCATTGCTCGAGAGAGAGTGCTATATTAAAATAGGAATATCGATTCATCTTTTGCGAATTTGTGTGTCAAATTTGTATAATTGACAATTGAACGAGTATTGCTTGGGAATTCGTGATCCTAATGCGCTAGTACATCCATTAATTTCATAAAATTCTAGTTAAATTGCATCCAAGTTATTTTACACTTAGTATAATTCTTCATTCATATTTGCATAAACGGTTACATTTTGGTAGTTAAAGTACAAAACCTCAATTTGGTTGTCGTGTTTCGATTAAGGTCGTACTAGACTAATTTGAACTAATTCAATCCTTGTGGGATCGATACTTGGACTCATAGTCCATTTTACTACTTGTTAACGATGGTGGATTTTAAATCGGAATAAATAATTTCGCGAACAAGTTTTTGGCGCCATTGTCGGGGATTGAAATTTGGTTTTAATTTTATCTTTTGTGACACTAATTCGAACTTATCTAGATTAGTAATAGTTAGATTACTAGGTTTAGTTTGTTATTACTTCAATTTAATTTTGTGTTGATTTTGCAATCTCAGGGCTTGTATGCAAGGAGCACCTGATCAAGATTTGGTTTCCATAGATCCAGAGATCGAACGCAGATTTCATCATAGGCAAAGAGAAGCAAAAGCAGCACAACAAATGGCTAACGAGCAAAATCGATCGGTAATTCCACTCAACGAAGGCACGGCAGTTAAAGATGATGGGAATATAGTACTCGGGGACTTCATGGCTCCGTTGGTGGTCCAAAGTCAATCTAGCATTGTATATCTTCCATTTGGGCAACCGAATTTCCAGCTGAAAACAAATGTGATTCAACTCTTTCAGAATGGGCATCAATACCACGGGATAGCTAGTGAAAATCCGCATAAACACATATCCCAATTTCTGGATATGTACCAATACGTTAGGTATCAAGGTATCTCAGACGATGCTATAAGACTGTGGTTGTTTCCACACACTTTGTGGGATAAGGCACTTGAATGGCTGGATTCGCTTCCCATCGCAAGTATCACCACTTGGAACGAGCTAGCCCATAAATTCTGTACTAAGTTCTTCTCGCCAGCTAAGGTAGCCAAAATGCAGCATGATATCTCTAAATTCAACCAATGTGAGTCCAAATCATTCGAAGAGGCATGGAATCGTTTCAAAAATATGTTAAGGAAGTGCCCGTAACATGGCTTTGACAAGAAGACACAGATTCAATTTTTCTACACTGGACTACTTCCATCCTTCAAGAGCATGGTAGATTCATCATCTGACGGGTCTATCTCCACAAGAACAATTGACGGAGCATAGGAGCTATTTGAGAGAATTGCTACAACTTCAGCCATGTGGTCTACAGATCGAGTGGTTCAGAAGAGATCGCCGGGGGTTTATGAAACAGATACTTATTCAGCACTGTCTGCAAAGATAGACTCTTTGTTCCATAAGGTTAAGAGCATTTCACAGATCGCCACTGTTAAACAAGTCGAGGAGCCAAGTTGTGAAGAATGTGGAGCAGAACACAATACTATTAATTGTACAATTCTCGCACAGGGGGTCGACAATGTAGCTTTTGTGCAATGGGGTCAACGCCAACAGAACAACCCACATTCGGAAACCTTCAATTAGGGCTGGAGAAAACATCCAAACTTCTCGTAGAACAATCAAAATCAAAATAGACCACAAGGTCAATATCAGCAGTAGGATAAAAAGCCACCATTGGAAGAGATGTTTGAAAAGTTCATGGTAACAACAACAACCAGTTCATGCAAAAGACAGATGCAACTTTTCAAGACCAAAGTGCAGCAATCAAAAATTTGAAGACACAAATGGGACAAATGGCAATCTCCATAACGGGTAGAGCACCAGGAAATCTGCCCAGTAACACTGAAATCAACCCTAAGGAGCACGCAAAGGCTATAACAACCAGAAGTGGAGTACAACTACCAGAGATACATGTAAAAAGACTGGTAGCTAGGAAGGAGTCAGTACCAATCTCAAATGATGAAATTGTAGAACAGACCGAACAAATAACAGGGAATGTGGTCAAGAAGAATTCCAATACATCACGGGGTACAACTACCATTCCTATCAAGCCTCATGAGCCTCCTATTCCATTCCCACAGAGGTTGAAAAAGTACAAATTGGATCAGCAATATAGCAAGTTTCTGGAAGTCTTCAAGAAACTACACATCAACATTCCATTTGCTAAAGCACTTGTTCAGATGCTGAGTTATGCAAAATTCCTAAAGGATATCCTCTCCAACAAGCGAAAGATAGAAGAAAATGAAACTGTGATGCTAACTAAGGAATGCAGTGCTAGAAGCCAGAGAAAGTTGCCTCCAAAACTAAAGGAACCAGGGAGTTTTACTATACCTAGCACTACTGGGAATTGTCATTTTGATAAAGCGTTGTGTGATTTAGGTGCAAGTATTAATTTAATGCCTCTCTCTGTGTTTAGGAAACTCGACTTGGGAGAAGCTCAAGGCACAACAGTTACATTACAGTTAGAAGATCGATCCCTTACACATCCAAGAGGAATCATTGAAGACGTATTGGTAAAAGTAGAGAAATTGATATTTCCAGCCGATTTTCTTATCTTGGATATGGAGGAAGATAAGGATGTTCCACTTATATTGGGGTGACCTTTCCTAGCTACTGGAAGAGCGATTGTTGATGTTTAGAAAGGGTAGCTTATATTGAGGCTTGGCGAAGAGCAAATCTCGTTCAACGTGTTCAAGGCAATGAAATTCCCTACTGAGTCAGACAGCTGTTTCTAGATCGATGTAATTGATAGAATAATTCAAGATATTTTCGGCTACATCATCCTTCCAATGCTTACAAGGCGTGAATTGCACATTCTCAGTCCACTCACACTGATTCGAGTGAGATTGAAACATGTGCACGATTTTTGGAAACTAATCCACCATACATGCATAGACGTTACTTCGAAGAGCTGAGAACTAGGACTACAAAGTCAATGCCATCTATTCAGCAACCTTCCAAATTGGAACTCAAGCAACTACCACCACACCTTCGATATGCTTACCTGGGGGAATCTTCTACACTTCAGATTATTATTTCAAGTACTGTCAGTGAGGTGGAGGAAGAGAAACTACTTCGGGTGCTAAGGAAGAATAAAACAACCATTGGATGGTCGATTACAGATATCAAGGGGATCAGCCCATTGCTATGCATGCACAAAATACTCATGGAGGAAAAATTCAAACCAAGCATTAATGGTCAGCGGAGATTGAATCCACACATGAAGGAAGTGGTTAGGGTTGAGGTATTGAAGTTGCTTAATGCAGGCATCATCTATCCAATATCAGATAGTGCATGGATCAGTACAGTACAAGTTGTTCCCAAGAAAGGGGGTATCATAATGATAGAAAATGAGAAAAATGAGTTGATTCCTACACAGACAGTGACTGGATGGAGAGTTTGCATCAATTACCGCAAACTAAACATTGCTACTCGAAAGGATCATTTCCCACTACCGTTCATTGATCAGATACTAGAGAGACTAGCAGGGCATTCGCATTACTATTTTCTGGATGGGTATTCCGAGTATAATCAGATTCCAGTAGCACTTGACGATCAGGAGAAGACAACTTTCACTTGCCCTTACGGTACCTTTGCATACCATAGGATGCCGTTTGGTTTATGCAATGCTCCTGCAACTTTTTAGTGTTGCATGATGGCTATCTTCTTAGATATGATTGAGAAATTCATCAAGGTATTAATGGGACGATTTCTCAGTGTTCGGGTCTTCGTTTGATGAGTGCTTGGAGCATTTGAGTCTTGTGCTACAACGGTGTACGGATACTAACTTGGTATTGAGTTGGCAGAAATGCCACTTTATGGTACAGGAAGGCATCGTGCTAGGACACAGAATCTCAGCAAAGGGTATTGAAGTGGACAGAGCAAAGATTTAGGTGATCGAGAAATTACTGCCACCTACATCCATGAAAGGTATTCGTAGTTTTCTCGGGCATGTCGATTTTTATAGAAGGTTCATCGAGGATTTCTTAAAGATTACTAAACTATTGTGCTGTCTATTGATGAAGGAATCCACATTTGAGTTCACAGATGAGTGTCTACTCACTTTTAACACATTGAAGGATAAGTTGATTTCAGCACCCGTGATCATCACACCAAATTGGAATCTGCCATTTGAATTAATCTACAATCCTAGTGACTATGTTGTTGGGGCCGTCTTGGGACAACGAAGAAATAAGACATTTCACATGATTTACTATGCAAGTAAGACCTTGAACGATGCTCAACTCAATTATGCCCCTACAGAAAAAGAGTTACTTGTCGTAGTCTACACCTTTGACAAAGATCAAAGGTCATCGTTTACACAAATCACGTTGCTATCGAGTACTTAATGAAAAAGAAGGATGCAAAGCCCCATCTCATTTGATGGATATTATTGGTTCAAGAGTTTAAGTTGGAAATCAGGAATAAGAAGGGCAGTGAAAATATGGTGGCAGACCATTTGTCTCGACTTGAGACCACAGAACAGACAGAAATAATGGAAATCAACAGTCTTCCCAGATGAATAGATTTTTGGTATGGGGGAGGTACCCTGGTATGCGGACATAGTTAACTACTTAGCCAGGTCTATCATGCCACTTGATTACTCCAGTCACCAAAAGAAGAAATTTTTCTCTAAATTGAAGTATTATTTTTGGGAGGATCCCATTCTATATAGGTGGGGGGCTGATCAAATTGTTAGTCACTGCGTACCTGAGGAAGAAGTGCCTTTGATATTCGAACATTGTCATTCATCTACATATTCAGGACATTTTGGTGCTTCAAAAATAGCGACGAAGATCCTTCAATCAGGTTTTTATTAGCCTACACTATTTAAAGATGCTTTTGAATTCGTGAAAAGGTGTGACCGATGTCAACGCACCGGTAATATATCCAGGAGATATGAAATGCCTTTGAATAGTATCCTGGATGTGGAACTATTCGATGTCTAGAGGATCGACTTCATGGGGCCATTTTCCCTATCCTTCTCTAATCAGTACATATTAGTGGCTGTGGATTACATATCGAAGTGGGTAGAGGTTGTTACATTGCCTACCAATGATGGGAAGGTGGTAATTGAGTTTCTAAGGAAACATATTTTTACCCACTTTAGAACATCGAGGGCTATAATCAGTGATGGGGGCAAATATTTCTGCAATCGTTAGTTTGAACAATTGTTGGCTAAATATGGCATAAACACCGTGTAGCCACTGCTTATCATCCCCAAACCAGTGGATAGGTCGAAGTGTTCAATAAACAATTGAAGCGAATAATCGAAGTCACAGTAAGCTCGTCATGAAAGGATTTGTCTAAGAAACTGGACGATGCCTTGTGGCCTATAGGACTGCATTCAAGACCCCTATAGGAATGTCACCATATCGACTGGTTTTCGGGAAGGCATGCCACTTACCTCTTGAGATAGTACATCATGCTTATTGGGCAATGAAGAAATTGAATTTGGATTTGAAGGCTGTGGGTGAAAAATGTCTACTACAACTTAATGAGTTGGACGAGCTCAGAATGGAAGCCTATGAGAATTCAAGGCTCTACAAAGAGCACACAAAGAAATGGCATGATATTCACATTTAGAGGCAAGAATTTACGATGGGGCAGAAAGTGTTACTCTACAACTCTAGGCTTAAGCTGTTTTCAGGAAAGCTGCGATCGAGGTGGTCAGGTCCGTATACCATTACACAGGTTTTTCCACATGGGGCAGTTGAGATCACTCACGATAGCAAGGGAACATTCAAAGACATGGACAGCATTTGAAGTACTATTGGGGCGGCGATTTTTCAAAAGAAAAGTCTACCGTTCATTTTCGATCACCAGAATGACGCAATACGGTAGAGTCGAGCTATCGACTATAATCTAGCGTTGGGTGGGAGGCAACCCAATGTATCCTTTTATTCGCTTACTTTTCACATTATTTTTAGAATTATTTCATTTTCGCATTTACATTTTTCTAGGTCATCGATTGTACATGCATGTTAATAGGATCGAATTTTCATCTCCATAATTTCCTGGGCATTACCCACATTGGTCCGTTAGTTTGAAATGATTTTGGGGTGTTTCGGAGTATGATTCATGCATTTCTAGGTAAAAGAACATTAATAATAAAAAATAATAGTAATAATTTATGAGGTAAATATCTTTTTTGGACTTCAGTGTGTTAAAAAATAATAATAATAATAATAATAATAATAATTTATGAGGGAAATATCTTTTTTGGACTTCAGTGTGTTAAAAAAAATAATAACAATAATAAAATAAAATAAAATTTGGCCTATGCGATCGCATAGACATAATGTCTATGCGACCACATAGACATATACCGAAAGTAATATGGGGAAAATTTTCTTCACTATGCGACCGCATAGAATTTAGCTATGCGGCCGCATAGTTATAACTGATCATTGACTTAAGTCCAAGACCGGCTCATTAGAAGGGTAATCACCCCTCTTCATAGCACACCTCTCTCTCACCCTTAGGGCTTGCTACCGTCGTTTGACCACTCCCATACCCACTAACATTCCTACCCCTAATTCATTTCATCAATCGATCCCACATTCATTACTTGTCTTCAAGGCACACAAGGTATGTTTTTTTTTCTTCCCTCCTTAAATTTTGAATTTAGGTTGTAGTTCCTCCTCTTTTCTACTTGTGAGTTCGATTGAATGGGTGTGAATTTGCTAGGGTCGGGCTTTCATTGGTGTTTTTGTTCTTTCGATGATTACCATTTGCCAAGTGTTTTTCTAATGGAGATGAATTTTTATTGCACACAACGTGTTCGATGCATTGCCTAAGTGATTTTTGTTGTGCATTTTGACCAATCTTGCATTGATCTACCTATATGCATTCCCATATACATAGTGGTCAAATGCATAGTAATTGAGCTTGACCCACTCACTTACCCACATTGAGGCACATATGTTAGGCTCACGTCACTTCACCGCACCCACTTTGTCCCTTGCTTTAAATACCCGTACGACATCGAATGTGCGTGAATTTTGAATATGGCCTACTCCACACTACATACTTTCATATGCCCAGAGGTTGCTTGGGAAAACTTCAAGTTTTCTCGATGATGTCCGGGGACGAACATGCACACTTAATCATCGAGTTACTTGATTCATTTTGGTTGTTTGGACCTCCGTTGTGTGTAACTTGTTATTTTGCTTTCCTTTGATGTTCTTAAGCATGTCTTCGTGACCTTTGCATGTTACAACATGTACAATCATTTGAAAGGCCATGTATCACATCACATCCATTTTGCAACACGGCACATGGTTAGGTCATGGCATGTCACGGCACCCTACGTCCCCTACTTTCCACCATTATTTGGCATACCAAACGAAGTACATTTGCTTTGAAATTTGAATATGTGGTAGATCTCATTGAATACTCTCTTATGCCTGGAACTTACCCGAGGAAATTTCGATATTTTTCGACGATGTCCGGGGCCAAACTTGCGCACTCGATCATGGATCCAATTTTTTCAAATGTGCTTGTTTTGGCCTAAATTTCCAATTTTTCACCTTGGCATTCTCTTTACACTACCCTCTTTTTCATATTTTGATAAGTACACACCAAGGTGTTCTATATGCATGTTGAAGCAAGTTTGGGGTATTTGTGAACTATTTGTCTAGCTTATCTCATTCCCCCTATTGTTTTTTTAAAAAACTACAGTTTACTGACTATTATTTCCTTACCTTCCCAGGACCCCCCTAAAGCGTACATCAAAAGGAAAGGAGAAAGTTGGTTTCACATCTGGCACAGCCCGGACTAGGGAACTCGAAGGAGGAGTCCGACGTTTTCTTTCTTCCGACCAACCAGCCCGCTATACCAATGTTGTTTGGGAATTGGTGCTCATCCCCGAGAGACCAGTTACGTTGGATGATTTCCCAGGTTTTGAATTGGTTTATCTAGTCCACAACTGCGGGTGGGAGAAGGTGATTGAAAGACCATACCCCGTCTATGAAAATTTGGTACGGGAATTCTACGCAAATTTCAATGTTGAAATAGACACACTGGGATCCGACCATCTACATCAGACTTGGGTTCGGGACAAATGGATCATGTTTTGACCTGAGGTAATACATGATTACTATCAGCTCACCTGGACAAATGTAGTCCCAGTCCCGCATGATTTCAACTGGGTTGAAGTTGTAGAAGTTTTATTGGGATGGGAAAATGTTTGGCCGCTCCCTACTGCAGATTAGTATCAGATTGACCTCACTCCATCTATAGCCATCCTATGGTTGCTCATCTGTCACAACATCGAACCAATCTCCCATAGGACGACATTCACATATCAGAAGGTGGGTTTCATCTACCACTTAGTTCGGGGCAACAAGATTGACTTGGCCACTTACATTTACAATCAGATACACGTTACAAGCGCATGGGGTCACAGGCACACATCACTAATTTTTTCGAGCCTGATAAGTAGAATTGTAGAGGTGTCGGCATACAAGTTCAGCCAAGGGAGGCACCGGAGAAACCAAGTCCATTTATCAAACGCCTCACACTCGAGGTCCAGGACAGCACCAGAATTAAACATCAACAGAAATTGGAAAACAAGTGCCAATGACAGCAGCAGGCTGCAGAGGGGCCAGCAGCTGAGGACCTTGAAATGCCACTAGCTCTACCACCATCGGCTGACGTGGACACCCAGTTATTGCGGTAGATGTTTGATACTATGACTGGACACAGCCAAGACATGCAGCAGCTTTAGCAATCCTTTGGAGCACTGACTACCACCATCCAGCAGGTGCAGATAGATATGGCATCTGCATGAAACTTTGCGTCCACTGCCAGCAGTGAATCCATCGCAGTATGCCGACAGATGAGTACCTTTGACGGGTGTTTGGGCATGTACGTTGGCCAGATGGACGGTATACAGTGGCGGGTAAACGAGTCTTAGGACCATCTAGGGAGTTTGGAGATAAGGGTTCAGGCCATGCGGATGGAGTAGACCCAGTAGTCTGCTATGTTGAGAGAGATCTTGTCTCGCCTTCCCTCCCCTCCTGGCGATGATGATGCTAGCCCAGTTTGGGGGAGTGATATAATTATAAGTCCCTATCTGTGTTCATCACTATCTATTTTTCACTACTTTCCATTATTGCATAATGTGTGCATGATGCGTGTCATAAAAAAATTGCATTTTATTCAGTTCTTTTAAATTCTTTCCATGCATGCTTGTGTGGGCTTGATAACCTTGTTAGCTATGGTGATATTATTAGACTAGTTTAGACTGCAAAAACTTTGGATTCGGCGCTAATTAGATTACCTGATACTTGTTGATGCAACACTTAACTTTGTCTATGCACGCTATTCATGCTTGACATATTAGGAGAATGATAGGATTTTGGGCATAACATAGGAGAAGAATGATAATCCTCTATTGAATTAGCCCATGAATTACCTTAAGACAGTTTGGTGATAGTTGAGCTATTATAGGAAAGCATTGAGATGAGCGGGGGCTCCGTACATGAAATTTATTGTGTGGATTACCTAGTCCAGTCGGATGAAGAGTAGGTGAAAATCTTAAATTGGGGGTTGGTTTTGGAAACTAAATGTCTAGAAAAATGACAAAGAGCACAATTTTAATATGTGAGAATAAAACACTTCTTTTCATGACTTTATGATTCGAGCAAGTAAGCCTGTAAGGATATTTCAAAATCTGGTGCCCTAAAGCCAACTGGTTTGGGAGTCACCGGCCCAAAGCTCGATACATGGGTCATATAGAAAGCAAGAGGGAAAGAAGTTAATAAAAAGTTATCTTATTGAGCCTTTATAACTCGAGTGAATAAGCCTGCAAAGGTTTAAAACCTGGTGCCCTAAAGCCAATTGGTTTGGGAATCACCGGCCTAAAGCTCGTTACATGGGTTATATGGAAAGCAAATGAGAAGATGACAATCAATCAGAAATTAAAGAAAGGTGAGAAAACAAAAGAGAGACAAAACATGACGAAAAGCCCTTAGACATTTGGTTGAAGAGACTGTACCTCTGAGGTGAGACAAGTAATCTAGTTTTATCTTGAGTGTCAAAGCAATCAAATCTAGGAGAGCCTTCACTTTTTGAAATGTAGACTTGTGATAGTAATGCTAAATCCAAACTACGAGAGGGTGAGGACTACAGCTATATAAATTCCTAATCTTAAAACACAACCCTGGGATAATTGAGTGAAAAGAATAAGTTTGGGGGTTTGTGTATCTCTCGAGGGAGTAAGAATATATTTGACCACTTAGGGTCGGGACTCAAATTCATCATAAACCTGATATGTTGGCATAAATTCACACACACACGTCAATTTACATTAAATAGGTAAAGGTTGATGTCATGTATGCACAGATAAATTTTTAAATACTCAGTCCAATCCTGAGCCACAATAGGGTATTAAGCCATGTTTTTTCAGAATTAAGTCACTATTTCGTTTGAGGACAAACAATAGTTCAAGTTTGGGGGGTTTGATAAGTGTGTTTTTACACATTTATTTAGAACACAGACATGACTTAATAACGAGCAAAATGATTGAATTGTGACTTAATCTCATACGTTTGTGAATTGTAGGGAACAACGATGAACATGGTGAAATTCAGGAGAAAAGACGCGAAAAAGGACTAAAGTGATGCAAAGTGAAAGTTTAGGGACCAAAAGTGTAAATATCCAAAAGTTGATCCGATGAACAAATCGAGAAATCAATTAAGCCAATTACCAATTGACGATATTGTGGGTTGATGAAATGAAAAGAATGAAGCGAGGCTGCCAAGAAGTGAAGGATGCAAGTGGGAGGACCAAAACGCACATCTGCCATAGTAGATAGTACTATGCGACCGCACAGTACTATCCTCTATGCGGTCGCATAGTAGCATACCGCAAACAAAGATGCCCCAAAATTTTACTCTATGTGACCGCATAGAGTTGCTTTATGTGGTTGCATAGAGCAATTATCGAGGAAAATTTTAGTTTCTTTTTTCTTTCGAAACTCTTATGGAAACAATATTTTTAGGGTCCTATAAATACAAAAACTCGACCAAAACTAAGAAACAGCATTTTTACATGTTTTTGGGAGATTTTGAAGGAGAAACGAAGGATAGAACAAGAGAACAACATCGCGCCAAGTGAAAATTGGATTGAAGATTGATTCGGGTGATGTCGTTTCTTCAAATATTTTTATGTTTTGTTCTTTTTAGCATATTAGGCTAGATTTATCATTGGTAGGAGATCGATGAACCTTCTAATGCTTCGTTTAATTGTTGTTTTGGATTTTTGATGTATTTGAAAACAAGTTCCGAATTTGATCGATTTATTACGTTTTTATTTTCATATGATTATTGTACATGTAATTATATGATTGTGGGGGCTTGTTTTATGCATTCGAAAGAAGGAAAATAGGTTTGAAATCATATAAATCATCATAGGGTCCGATAGGGGATAGAAATATACCTCTATGCCTTGTGTGAATCATTGGATATTCGTGAATTTATAATGCATGTCAGTATGTTAGTAATCGTCATAGAAATATAGTTGAATCATTTATTGGGATAGGTTTGGCATTGCTCTTGAGAGAGTGCAAAATTAAAATAGGAATATTGACTCATCTTTTGCGGAATTGTGTGTCAAATTTGTATAATTGACAATTGAACAGGTATTGCTTGGGGATTCGTGATCCTAGTGCACTAGTACATCCATTAATTTCATAAAAATTCTAGTTAAATTGCATCCAAGTTATTTTTCAATTAGTATAATTCTTCATACATAGTTGCATCAATGGTTGCATTTTGTTAGTTAAAGTACAAAACCTCAATTTGGTTGTCGTGTTTCGATTAAGGTCGTACTAGATTAATTTGAACTAACTCAATCCTCATGGGATCGATACTTGGACTCATAGTCCATTCTACTACTTGTTAATGAACCGTACACTTGTGGTGGATTTTAAATCGGAATAAATAATTTCGCGAACAGCGTGTCAAGAATCAATGCACAAAAAGTAAAGTTCAATCGATAAGGACCTTGCCACATGTACACTATGGTGTACACTTTAGTTTACACTTTGATATGTGATATTCACCTGTTGGATTTAAATTTCAAATAGTTTTCCCATCCAATTGACACTCGACAACAATGCAAGTGTCAAACAACGTGTCAAAAATCTGTGTTCAAATAGCAAAGTTCAATCGGTAAGGACCTTATCGCTTGTACACTATGGTGTATACTTTAATTTACATTTTCCACGTGACATTACCCTATTGGATAGCATAAATTTCAAATAGTTTTCCCATCCAATTGACACTCGACAACAATGTAAGTGTCAAACAATGTGTCAAAAATCATTGTACAAATAGCAAAGTTCAATCGGTAAGGACCTTATCACATGTACACTATGGTGTACACTTTAGTTTACACTTTGACATGTGATATTCCCCTGTTGGATTTAAATTTCAAACAGTTTTCCCATCCAATTGACATGCGACAACAATGCAAGTGTCAAACAACGTGTCAAAAATCTGTGTTCAAATAGCAAAGTTCAATCGGTAAGGACCTTATCATTTGTACACTATGGTGTATACTTTAATTTACATTTTCCACGTGACATTACCCTATTGGATAGCTTAAATTTCAAACAGTTTTCCCATCCAATTGACACTCGACAACAATGTAAGTGTCAAACAATGTGTCAAAAATCAGTGTACAAATAGCAAAGTTCAATCGGTAAGGACCTTGTCACATGTACACTATGGTGTACACTTTAATTTACATTTTCCACGTGACATTATCCTGTTGGATAGCTTAAATTTCAAATAGTTTTCCCATCTAATTGACAATCGACAACAATGCAAGTGTCAAACAAGGTGTCAAAAATCAGTGTACAAATAGCAAAGTTCAATCGGTAAGGACCTTATCACATGTACACTATGCTGTACACTTTAATTTACATTTTTCACGTGACATTACCCTATTGCACAGCTTAAATTTCAAACAACTTTCCCATCCGATTGAGACTTGACAACAATGCAAGTGTTAAACAACTTGTCAAAAATTGTTTTACAAGTAGCAAAGTTCAATCGGTAAGGACCTTGCTACATGTACACTATGGTGTACACTTTTTTTGCACTTTGCCACGTGACATTACCGTGTTGGACATTTTAAATTTCAAATAGTTTTCCCATCCCATAGACACTCGACAACAATGCAAGTGTCGAACAACGTGTCAAAAATTAGTGTACAAATAGCAAAGTTCAATCGGTAAGGACCTTGCTACATGTACACTATAGTGTACACTTTTTTTGCACTTTGCCACGTGACATTACCGTGTTGGACATTTTAAATTTCAAATAGTTTTCCCATCCCATAGACACTCGACAACAATGCAAGTGTCGAACAACGTGTCAAAAATTAGTGTACAAATAGCAAAGTTCAATCGGTAAGGACCTTGCTACATGTACACTATGATGTACACTACGGTGTAAACTTTAGTTTACACTTTGCCACGTGATATTACTCTATTGGTTAGTTTAAATTTCAAACAATTTTCCTATCCGATTGAGACTTGAAAACAATACAAGTGTCAAACAACTTGTCAAAAATTAGTTTACAAGTGGCAAAGTTCAATCGGTAAGGACCTTGCTACATGTACACTATGGTGTACACTTTAGTTTTCACTTTGCCACGTGACATTACCTTGTTGGACAGTTTAAATTTCAAATAGTTTTTCCCATCCGATTGACACTTAACAACAATGTAAGTGCCAAACAACGTGTCAAAAATCAGTGTACAAATAGCAAAGTTCGATCGATATGAACCTTGGTACATGTACACTATGGTGTACACTTTAGTTTACACTTTGCCACGTGACATTACCATGTTGGATGGTTTAAATTTCAAACAATTTTCCCATCCAATTGACACTTGACAACAACGACAGTGTCCAACAACATGTTAAAAATCAGTGTAAAAATATGAAAGCCCAATCGATAAGGACCTTGCCACATATACGCTACGGTGTACACTTTAGTTTACACTATGCCACGTGACATTACCCTGGTGGACAGTTTAAATTTCAAACAATTTTTTCATCCAATTGACACTTGACAACAATACAAGTGTCAAACAACGTGTTAATAATCATTCTACCAATAGCAAAGTTCAATCGGTAAGGACCTTGCACATATACACTATGGTGTACACTTTAGTTATACAATGCCATGTGACATTACCCTGTTGGACAGTTTAAATTTCATTTAGTTTTCCCATCCAATTGACACTTGACATCAATGTAAGTGTCAAACATGTCAAAAGGCAGTGTATAAATAGCAAAGTTCAATCGATAAGAACCTTGCAATATCTACACTATGGAATACACTTTAGTTTATACTTTGCCACTTGACATTAGCTTGTTGGACAGTTTAAATTTTAAATAGTTTTCCCATCCAATTGACACTTGACAACAATGTAAGTGTCAAACAACATGTCAAAAATCAGTCTACAAATAACAAAGTTCAATCAGTATGAGCCTTGCTACATGTACACTATGCCGTACACTTTAGTTTACACTTTACCACGTGACATTACCCTATTGGACAGTTTAAATTTCAAATTGTTTTCCCATCCAATTGGCACTCGATAACATTGCAAGTGTTAAACAACGTGTCAAAAATCAGTGTACAAATAGCAAAGTTCAATCGGTAAGAACCTTGAGACATGTGCACTATGGTGTACACTTTAGTTTACACCTTGCCACGTGTTATTACCCTGTTGGACACTTCATGTATACTATGGTGTTCACACTCTAGTTTACATTTTGCCACGTGACATTGCCCTGTTGGACAGTATAAATTTCAAACAGTTTTCCCATACAATTGACACTAGACAACAATGGAAGTGTCAAACAATGTGTCAAAAATCAGTGTACAAATAGCAAAGTTCAATCGGTAGGAACCTTGCTATAGTACACTTTAGTTTTCACTTTACCACATGACATTATCCTATTGGACAGTTTAAATTTCAAATAGTTTTCCGATGCAGTTGACACTTGACAACAATTCAAGTGTCAAACAACATGCCAAAAATCAGCGTACAAATAGTAAAGTTCAATAGGTAAGAACCTTGTGACAAGTACACTATGGTGCACACTTTAGTTCACACTTTGCCCCGTGACATTACCCTATTGGACAATTTAAATTGAAAATCATTTTTCCATTCAATTGACACTTGACAACAATTCAAGTGTCAAACACGTGTCAAAAATCGGTGTACAAATAGCGAAGTTCAATCGGTAAGAACCTTGCGACATGTACACTATGGTGTACACTTTAGTTTACACTTTGCAATGTGTCATTGCCCTGTTGGACAGTTTAAATTTTAAACAATTTTCCCATCCAATTGACACTCGACAATAATACAAGTGTCAAACAACGTGTCAAAAATTAGTGTACAAATTGCAAAGTTCAACCAGTAAGAACCTTGCTACATGTACACTATGGTGTACACTTTAGCTTACACTTTACCATGTGACATTACCCTGCTAGGTGGTTTAAATTTCAAATAGTTTTCCCATCCAATTGACACTTGACAACAATGCAAGTGTCAAACAACGTGTCAAAAATCTGTGTACAAATAACAACGTTCAATCAGTAAGAACATTGCTACATGTACACTATGGTGTGCACTTTAGTTTACACTTTGCCACGTGACATTACCCTGTTGAACAATTTAAATTTCAAATAGTTTTTCAATCCAATTGACACTTGACAACAATGCAAGTATCAAACAAATTGTCAAAAATCAGTGTACAAATAGCGAAGTTCAATCGGTAAGGGCCTTGCTACATGTATACTATGGTGTACACTTTAATTTACACTTTGCCACGTGACATTGTCTTGTTGGACAGTTTAAATTTTAAGCAGTTTTCCCATCCAATTGACACTTGAAAACAATGTAAGTGTCAAGCAACGTATCAAAAATTAGTGCAGAAATAGCAAAGTTCAATCGGTAAGAACCTTGCCACAAGCACGTTATGGTGTATACTTTAGTTTACACTTTGCCACATGACATTACCTTATTGAATAGATTAAATTTCAAACAGTTTTCTAATCCAATTGACACTTGACAACAAAGCAAGTGTCAAACAACGGTAAGGACCTTGCAACATGTACACTATGGTGTACACTTTTAATTTACACTTTGCCTCGTGACATTGTCCGGTTGGACAGTTTAAATTTCAAAAAGTTTTTCCATCCAACTGACAGTTAACAACAATGCAAGTGTCAAACAACATATCAAAAATCAGTGGAGAAATAGCAAAATTCAATCGGTAAGAACCCTGCTACAAGTACACTTTAGTTTACACTTTGCCACGTAACGTTACCCGGTTGGACAATTTAAATTTTGAACAGTTTTCCCATCCAATTGACACTTGACAACAATGTAAGTGTCAAACAATGTGTCAAAAATTGGTGTACAAATAGGAAAGTTCAATCGGTAAGAACCTTGCTACAAGTACGCTATGGTGCACAGGTTAGTTTAAACTTTGCCACGTGACATTATCCTGTTGGACATTTTAAATTGCAAATAGTTTTTCTATCCAATTGATACTTGACAACAATGCAAGTGTCAAACAATGTGTCAAAAATCAGTGTACAAGTAACAAAGTTCAATCGATAAGAACCTTGCGACATGTACACTATGGTGTACACTTTAGTTTACACTTTGCCACGTGTCATTACCTTGTTGGACAGTTTAAACTTCAAACAATTTTTCAATCCAATAGATACTTGACAATAATGCGAGTGTCAAATAACATGTCAAAAATTAGTGTACAAATAGCAAAGTTCAATCGGTAAGAGGTAAGAACTTTGCTACATGTACATTTTGCAAAGTGACATTGCAAAGTTCAATTGTATTGAACCTTGCTACATGTACACTATGGTATACACTTTAGTTTACACTTTGCCACGTGACCTTACCCTTTTGAACATTGCTTTTTGTACATTACCCTTTTGTACAAAAGTGTAAACTAAAGTGTACATGTACCAAAGTTCATACCGATTGTACTTTGTTATTTGTACATTGATTTTTTACAGGTTGTTTGACACTTGCATTGTTGTCATGTGTCAACTGGATGGGAGAACTGTTTGAAATTTATACTATACAATAGGGCAATGTCACGTGGCAAAGTGTAAACTAAAGTGTACACCATAGTGTACATGTAGCAAGGTTCTTACCGATTTAACTTTGCTATTTGTACACTGATTTTTGGCACGTCGTTTGACACTTGCATTGTTATCAAGTGTCAATTGGATGGGGAAACTGTTTGAAATTCAAATTGTCCGACAAGGTAATGTCACGTGGCAAACTAAGTAAACTAAAGTGTACATCATAGTGTACATGTAGCAAGATTCTTACCGATTGAACTTTGCTATTTGTACATTGATTTTCGACACGTTGTTTGACACTTGCATTGTTGTCAAGTGTCAATGGGATGGGAAAATTGTTTTAAATTTAAGCTGTCCAGCAGGGTAACGTCACGTGGCAAAGTGTAAACTAAAGTATGGAGACCATAGTGCACATGTAGTAAGGTTCTTACTAATTGAACAGTGCTATTTGTACACTAATTCTTGACACGTTGTTTTATACCTGCATTGTTTTCAAGTGTCTAGTGGATCGAAAAACTGTTTGAAATTTAAACTGTCCAGCAGGGTAATGCCATGTGGTAAAGTATAAACTAAAGTGTAACTAAAATGTACATGTAGTAAGGTTCATACTAATTGTACCTTGCTATTTGTACACTGATTTTTTATAGGTTGTTTGACACTTGTATTGTTGTTAAGTGTCAATGGGATGGGAAAATTGTTTGAAATTTAAGTTGTCCAGCAGGGTAACGTCGCGTGGCAAAGTGTAAACTAAAGTATGTAGACAATAGTGCACATGTAGCAAGGTTCTTACCGATTGAACATTGCTATTTGAACACTGATTCTTGACACGTTGACCCTTCCATTGTTGTCAAGTGCCAATTGGTTGGGAAAACTGTTTGAAATTTAAACTGTCCAATAGTGTAATGTCCCGTGGCAAACTATAAACTAAAGTGTACACCATAGTGTACATGTGGCAAAGTTCTAACCAATAGAACTTTGCTATTTGTACACTGATTTTTGACACGTTGTTTAACACTTGCAAAGTGTAATGTCACATGGTAAAGTGTAAACTAATGTGTACACCATAGTGTACAGTCGCAAGGTTCTTACCGATTGAACTTTGCTATTTGCACATTGATTTTTGACACGTATTCTGACACTTGCATTGTTTTCAAGTGTCAATTGGATGGGAAAACTATTTGAAATTTAAACTGTCTAGCTGAATAATGTCACGTGGTAAAGTGGAAACTAGAGTGTACATGTAGCAAAAGTTCATACTGATTGTACTTTACTATTTGTACACTAATTTTTGACACGTTGTTTGACACTTGCATTGCTGTCAAGTGTCATTTAGATGGAAAAACTATTTTAAATTTATACTGTCCAATAGGGTAATGACACGTGGTAAAGTGTAAACTAAAGTGTACACCATAGTGTACATGTAGCAAGGTTCTTACCGATTGAACTTTGCCATTTGAACAATGATTTTTGACACGTTGTTTGATACTTGCATCATTGACAATTGTCAATTGGATGAAAAAATTGTTTGAAATTTAAACTGTCCAACAGGGTAATATCACGTGGTAAAGTGTAAACTAAAGTGTACACCATGGTGTACATGTCGTAAGGTTCTTACCGATTGAACTTTGCTATTTGTATACTGATTTTTGACACGTTGTTTGACACTTGCATCGTTGTCAAGTGTCAATTGGATGGGAGAATTGTTAGAAATTTAAACTGTCCAACAGGGTAATGTTACGTGGCAAAGCGTAAACTAAAGTGCACACCATAGTGTACATGTAGCAAGGTCCTTACTCATTGAACTATGCTATTATTACACTAATTATCGACACGTTGTTTAACACCTGCATTGTTGTCAAGTGTCAATTGGAGGGGAAAACTGTTTGAATTTTGAACTGTCCAATAGAGTAATGTCACGTAGCAAAGTGTAAGATAAAGTGTACACCATAGCGTACATGTAGCAAGGTTCTTACCGATTGAACTTTGCAATTCGTACACTGATTGTTGACACATTGTTTGACACTTGTATTGCTATCCAGTGTCAGTTAGATGGAAAAACTATTTGAAATTTAAACTGTCCAACAGGATATTGACATGTGGCAAAGTGTAAACTAAAGTGTACACCATAGTGTACATGTAGCAAGGTTCTTACTGATTGACCTTTGCCATTTGAACAATGATTTTTGACACGTTGTTTGATACTTGCATCATTGAGAATTGTCAATTGGATGGGAAAACTGTTTGAAATTTAAACTGTCCAACAGGGTAATGTCACTTGGTAAAGTGTAAACTAAAGTGTACACCATGGTGTACATGTCGTAAGGTTCTTACCAATTGAACTTTGCTATTTGTACACTGATTTTGGACATGTTGTTTGACAGTTACATTGTTGTCAAGTGTCAATTGGATGGAAAAACTGTTTAAAATTTAAACTGTCCAACAGGGTAATGTCATGTGGTAAAGTGAACACCATAGTATACATGTAGTAAGGTTCTTACCGATTGAACTTTGCTATTTGTACACTGATTTTTGACCCATTTTTAGACACTTGCATTGCTTTCAAGTGTCAATTGGATGGGAAAATTATTTGAAATTTATACTGTCCAGCAAGGGAATGTCATGTGGCAAAGTGTAAACTAAAGTGTGTACACCGTAGTGAACATGTGGCAAGGTTCTTACCTATTGAACTTTGCAATTTGTATACTGATTTTTCAAAAGTTGCTTGACACATGGATTGTTGTCAAGTGTTAATTGGATGAGAAAACTGTTTGAAATGTATAATATCCAATAGGGTAATGTCACGTGGCAAAGTCCAAACTGATATGTACGCCATAGTGTACATGTAGCATGGTTCTTACCGATTGAACTTTGCTACTTGTACACTGATTTTTGACATGTTGTTTGACACTTGCATTGTTGTCGAGTGTCAATTGGATGGGCAAAGTGTTTGAAATTTAAACTTTCCAACCGGATAATGTCATGTGGCAAAGTATAAACTAAAGTGTACACCATAATTTACATGTTGTAAGGTTCTTACCGATTGAATTTTGTTATTTGTACACTTATTTTTTACAAGTTGTTTGTCACTTGCATAGATGTCAAGTGTCAATTGGATGGGAAAACTGTTTAAAATTTAAACTGTCCAACGGGGTAATGACCCGTGGCAAAGTGTTACACCATAATGTACATGTCGCAAGGCTCTTACCGATTGAACTTTGCTATTTGTACCTTTATTTTTGACACGATGTTTGACACTTGCATTATTGTTAAGTGTCAATTGGATGGGAAATTTTTTTGAAATTTAAACTGTCCAATAGGGTAAAGTCACGTGGCAAAGTGTACACCATAGTGTACATAGAGCAAGGTCCTTACCCATTGAACTTCACTATTTATGCACAGATTTTTGACACGTTGTTTGACACTTGCATTGTTGTCAAGTGTTAATTGGATGGGAAAACTGTTTTAAATTTAAACTGTCCAATAAGGTAATGTCACGTGGCAAATTGTAAACTAAAGGGTACACCATAGTGTTCTAGTAGCAAGGTTCTTACCGATTGAACTTTGCAATTTGTACACTAATTTTTGACATGTTGTTGGACACTTTTATTGTTGTCGAGTGTCAATTGGATGGGAAAAAGGTTTGAAATTTAAACTATCCAACAGTGTAATGTCACGTGGCAAAGTATAAACTAAAGTGTACACCGTAGTGTACATGTAGCATGGTTCTTACCGATTGAACATGCTATTTGTACACTGAACTTTGACACATTGTTTGACATTTACTTTCTTGTCAAGTGTCAATTGGATGAGAAAAGTGTTTGAAATGTAAACTGTGCAACAGGGTAATGTCACATGGTAAACTGCAAACTAAAGTGTACACCATAGTGTACATGTAGCAAGGTCTTTACCGATTGACCTTTGCTATTTGTACACTGATTTTTGACACGTTGTTTGACACTTACATTGTTGTCGAGTGTCAATTGGATGTAAAAATTGTTTGAAATTTAATTTGTCATATAGAGTAATGTCACGTGCCAAAGTGTAAAGTAAAGCGTACACCATAGTATACATGTAGCAAGGTTCTTATCGATTGAACTTTGCTACTTGTACACTGATTTTTGACACATTGTTTAACAATTGCATTCTTGTCAAGTGTCATTTGGATGGGAAAACTATTTGAAATTTCAACTGTCCAACATGGTAATGTCACATGACAAAGTGTAAACTAAAGTGTACACCATAGTGTACACGTCGCGAGGTTCTTACTGATTGAACTTTGCAATTTGTACACTGATTTTTGACACTTGCATTGTTTTCAAGTGTCTATTGGATTGAAAAACTGTTTGAAATTTAAACTATCCAACTGGGTAATGTTACGTGGTAAAGTGTAAACTAAAGAATACATGTAGCAAGGTTCATACCGATTTTATTTTGCTATTTGTACACTGATTTTTGACACGTTATTTAACACTTGCATTGTTATCAAGTGTCAAATGGATGGGAAAATTGTTTGAAATTTATACTGTCCAATAGGGTAATGTCACGTGGCAAAGTGTAAACTGAAGTGTACACCATAGTGTACATGTAGCAAGGTTCTTACCTATTGAACTTTGTTATTTGTACATTGGTTTTCGACACATTGTTTGACACTTGCAATATTGTCACGTGTCATTGGGATGGGAAAATTGTTTGAAATTTAACCTGTCCAGCAGGGTAACGTCACGTGGCAAAGTGTAAACTAAAGCATGTAGACCACAGTGCACATGTAGCAAGGTTCTTACTGATTGAACTTTGCTATTTGTACATTAATTTTCGACAAATTGTTTGACACTCGCATCATTGACAATTGTCAATTGGATGGAAAAACTGTTTGAAATCCAAACTATCAAACAGGGTAATGTCACGTGGTAAAGTGTAAATTAAAGTGTACACCGTAGTGTACATGTCGCAAGGTTCTTACCAGTTGAACTTTGCTATTTGTACACTGATTTTTGACACGTTGTTTGACACTTGCATTGCTGTCAAGTGTCAATTGGATGGAAAAATTGTTAGAAATTTAAACTGTCCAATGGGATAATGTCACGAGGCAAGGAGTAAACTAAAGTGCACACCATAGTGTACATGTAGGAAGGTCCTTACCGATTGAACTATGCTATTTGTACACTAATTTTCAACACGTTGTTTGGCACTTGCATTGTTGTCAAGTGTTAATTGGATGGGAAAACTATTTAAAATTTGAACTGTCCAATAGAGTAATGCCACGTCGCAAAGTGTAAAATAAATTGTACACCATAGTGTACATGTAACAAGGTTCTTTTCGATTGAACATTGCAATTCGTACACTGATATTGACACGTTATTTGACACTTGCATTGCTATCCAGTGTCATTTAGATGGGAAAATAGTTTGAAATTTAAACTGCCCCAACAGGACAATGACACGTGGCAAAGTGTAACGTGTAAACTAAAGTGTACACCATAGTGTGCATGTCGCAAGGTTCTTACCGATTGAACTTTGCGATTTGTGCACTAATTTTTGACACGTTTTTGACACTTGCTTTGTTTTTAAGTGTCAATCGGATGGGAGAAGTGTTTGAAATTTAAACTGTTCAACCGGGTAATGTCACGTGGCAAAGTGTAAACAGCGGTGTACACCATAATCTACATGTAGCAAGGTTCTTATCGATTGAACTTTGCTATTTGTACATTGATTTTTGTTACGCTGTTTGACAGTTGCATTGTTGTCAAGTGTCAATTGGATTGGAAAATTGTTTAAAATTTAAACTGTCCAATAGGATAATATCATGTGGTAAAGTGTACACCATAGTGTACATGTAGTAAGGTTCTTTCCGATTGAACTTTGCTACTTGTACACTGATTTTTGACACGCTTTTAGACACTTGCATTGCTTTCAAGAGTCAATTGGATGGAAAAATTGTTTGAAATTTATACTGTCCAGGAAGGGAATGTCATGTGGCAAAGTGTAAACTAAAGTGTGTACACCGTAGTGTACATGTAGCAAGGTTCTTACCGATTGAACTTTGCTATTTGTATATTGATTTTTCAAAAGTTGTTTGACACTTGTACTATTGTCAAGTGTCAGTTGGATGGGAAAACTGTTTGAAATTTAAGCTGTCCAACAAGGTAAAGACACGCGGCAAAGTGTTAACTAAAGTGTATACCATATTGTACATGTCGCAAGGCTCTTACCGATTGAACTTTGCTATTTGTACACTTATTTTTGACACGTTGTTTGACACTTGCATTGTTGTTAAGTGTCAATTAGATGGGAAAACTATTTGAAATTTAAACTATCCAATAGTGTAAAGTCACGTGGTAAAGTGTACACCATAGTGTACATGTAGGAAGGTCCTTAACCATTGAACTTCACTATTTGTGTACAGAATTTCAACACGTTTTTAACACTTGCATTGTTGTCAAGGGTCAATCGGATGGGAAAACTATTTAAAATTTAAGCTGTCCAATAATGTAATGTCACGTGGCAAAGTGAAAACTAAAGTGTACGCCATAGTGTACATGTAGCATGGTTCTTACTGATTGAACTTGCTATTTGTACACTGAACTTTGACACTTTGTCTAACACTTGCATTGTTGTTAAGTGTCAATTGGATGGGAAAAGTGTTTGAAATTTAAACTGTGCAATAGGGTAATGTCATGTGGCAAAGTGCAAACTAAAGTGTACACCATAGTGTACACATAACAAGGTCCTTATCGATTGAACTTTGCTATTTGTACACTGATTTTTGACACGTTGTTTAACACTCGCATTGTTGTCATGTGTCAATTGAATGTGAAAGTTGTTTGAAATTTAAACTGTCCTATAGAGTAATGTCACATGGTAATATGTAAACTAAAGCGTACACCACAGTGTACATGTAGCAAGGTTCTTATCGATAGAACTTTGCTACTTGTACACCGATTTTTGACACGTTGTTTGAAAATTGCGTTGTTGTCAAGTGTCACTTGGATGGGAAAACTATTTGAAATTTAAACTGTCCAACATGGTAATGTCATGTGGCAAAGTGTAAACTAAGGTGTACACCGTACAGTACATCTCGCAAGGTTGTTACCAATTGAACTTTGCTATTTGTACACTAATTTTTAACACATTGGTTGACACTTGCATTGTTGTCAAGTGTTAATTGGATGGAAAAACTATTTGAAATTTAAACCATCCAATAGGGTAATGTCACATGGCAAAGTGTAAACTAAAGTATAAACCATAGTGTACATGTCGCAAGGTTCTTACCGATTGAACTTTGCTATTTGTAGACTGATTTTTGACATGTTGTTTGACACATGCATTGTTTTCAAGTGTCTATTGGATCAAAAAACTGTTTGAAATTTAAACTGTCCAACAGGGTAATGTCATGTGGTAAAGTGTAAACTACAGTGTACATGTCGCAAGGTTCATACCAATTGGACTCTGCAATGTCACCTTGCAAAGTGTAAACTAAAGTGTACATGTAGCAAGGTTCTTACTGATTGAACTTTGCTATTTGTACACTGATTTTTGACACGTCGTTTGACACTTACATTGTTGTCAAGTGTCAATTGGATGGGAAAACCGTTTGAAATTTATACTGTCCTGCAAGGTAATGTCACGTAGCAAAGTGTAAACTAAAGTGTGTACACCGTAGTTTACATGTAGCAAGGTTTTTACCAATTGAACTTTGCAATTTGTACACTGATTTTGTCAAGTGTCAATTGGATGGGAAAACTGTTTGAATTTTAAACTATCCAATAGAGTAATATCATGTGGCAAAGTGTAAACTAAAGTATACACCACAGCGTACATGTAGCATGCTTCTTACTGATTGAACTATGCTATTTGTACACTGATCTTTAACACGTTGTCTCACACTTCCATTGTTGTCAAGTGTTAATTCGATGAGAAAAGTGTTTGAAATTTAAACTTTCCAATAGGATAATGTCACGTGGCAAAGTATAAACTAAAGTGTACACCATAGTGTACATATTGCAAGGTTCGTACCGATTGCGTTTTACTATTTCTACACTGATTTTTGACACGTTGTTTGACACTTGTATTGTTGTTAAGTGTTAATTAGACGAGAAAAATGTTTGAAATTTAAACTATCCAATAGGGTAATGTCACGTTGCAAAGTGTAAACTAAAGTGTAAACCATAGTGTACATGTAGCAAGGTCTTTACCGATTGATCCTTACTATTTGTACACAAAATTTCAAAACGTTGTTTGACACTTACATTGTTGTCAAGTGTTAATTGGATGGAAAAACTATTTGAAATGAAATTTAAACAGTCCAACAGAGTAATGTCACATGGAAAATTGTAAACTAAAGTGTACACCATAGTGTACATGTAGCAGGGTTCTTACCGATTGAACTTGTTATTTGTACACTGATTTTTGACACATTGTTTGACACTTGCATTGTTGTCAACTATCAATTGGATGGGAAAAATGTTTGAAATATAAACTGTCCAACAGGGTAATATCACTTGGCAACGTGTAAACTAAAGTGTAAACCATAGTGTACATGTGGTAAGGTCCTTACCGATTGAACTTTGCTATTTGTACACTGATTTTCGACAAGTTGTTTGACACTTACATTGTTGTCAAGTGTCAATTGGATGGAAAAATTGTTTGAAATTTAAACTGTCCAACAGGGACATGTCACGTGGCAAAGTGTAAACAAAAGTGTACGCCATAGTATACATGAAGCAAGGTTCTTACCGATTGAACTTTGCTATTTGTACACTGATTTTTGACACGTTGTTTGACACTTACATTGTTGTCGAGTATCAATTGGATAGGAAAACTGTTTGAAATTTAAACTGTCCAACGAGGAATGTCACGTAGCAAAGTGTAAACTAAAGTATACAGCACAGTGTAAATGTAGCAAGGTCCTTACCGATTGAATTTTGCTGTTTGTACACTAATTTTTGACACATGGTTTGACACTTGCAGTGTTGTCAAGTGTCAACTGGATGGGAAAACTGTTTGAAAATTAAACTATCCAATAGGGTAATGTCACGTGGTAAAGTGTAAACTATAGTGTACATGTAGCAAGGTTCATACTGATTGAACGTTGTTACTTGTACACTAATTTTTAACACGTTGTTTGACACTTGCCTTGTTGTCAAGTGTCAATTGGATGGGAAAACTATTTTAAATTTAAATTGTCCGATAGGGTAATGTCACGTGACAAAGTATAAACTAAAGTGTACATCGTAGTGTACATGTTTCAAGTTTCTTACTGATTGAACTTTAATATTTGTACACTAATTTTTGTCACGTTGTTTGACGCTTGCATTTTGTCAAGTGTTAATTGGGTGGTAAAACTGTTTGAAATTTCAACTGTCCAACAGGGTAATGACACGTGGCAAAGTGTAAACAAAATTTACACCATAGTGTACATGTCGCAGGTTCTTACTGATTCAACTTTGCCATTTGCACACTGATTTTTGACACATTGTTTGGCACTTGCATTGTCATCAAGTGTCAATTGGATGGGAAAACTTTTTTAAATTTAAACTGTCGAACAGTGTAATGTCACGTGGCGAAGTGTAAACTAAAGCGTACACCATAGTGCACGTGTAGCAAGATTCTAACCGATTGAAATTTGCTATTTGTACAATGATTTTTGACACGTTGTTTGACACTTGCATTGTTCTCAAGTGTCAATTAGATGGGAAAACCGTTTGAAATTTAAATTGTCGAACAGGAAAATGTCGCGTGGCAAAATGTAAGCTAAAGTGTACACCTAGTGTACATGTAGCAAGGTCCGTACCGATTGAACTTTGCTATTTGTACACTGATTTTTGACACATTGTTTGACACTTGCATTGTTGTCAAGTGTCAATTGGATGGGAAAACTGTTTGAAATTTAAACTGTCCAATAGGGTAATGTCATGTGGCAAAGTGTAAACTAAAGGATACACCATAGTGTACATGTAGCAAGGTCCTTACCGATTGAACTTTGCTATTTATACTCTAATTTTTGACACGTTGTTTGACACACGCATTGTTAAAGTGTCAATCGGATAGGAAAACTACTTGAAAATTAAATTGTCTAACAGGGCAATGTCACGTGGTAAAGTGAAAACTAAATTGTACATGCAGCAAGGTTCATACCGATTGAACTTTGCTATTTATTCACTGATTTTTGACATGTTGTTTCACACTTGCATTGATGTCAAGTGTCACTTGGATAAGAAAACAATTTCAAATTTATACTGTCCAACAGTGTAATCTCATGGGGTAAAGTGTAAACTAAAGTGTACACCATAGTGTACAAGTAGCAAGGTTCTTACTGAAGGAACTTTGCTATTTGTACATTGATTTCTGACATTTTGTTTGACGCTTGCATTGTTGTCAACTGTCAATTGGATGGAAAAATTATGTAAAATTTAAACTGTCCAACAGGGTAATGTCACGTGGCAAGTGTAAACTAAAGTGTACACCATGGTGTACATGTCGCAAGGTTCTTACTGATTGAACTTTGCTATTTGTACGCAGATTTTTGGCACGTTGTTTGACACTTGCATTGTTGTCAAGTGTCAATTGGATAAAGAAAACTGTTTGAAATTTAAACTGTCCAGTAGGGTAATGTCATGTGGCAAAGTGTAAACTAAAGTGTGTACACCATGGTGTACATGTAGCAAGGATCTTAACTATTGAACTTTTCTATTTGCACACTAATTTTTGACACGTTGTTTGACACATGCATTGTTGTCAAGTGTTAATTGGATGAGAAAACCGTTTGAAATTTAAATAGTCCAGCAGGGTAATGTCACATTGCAAAGTGTAAACTTAAGTGTACGCCATAGTATACATGTAGCAAGGTCCTTACCAATTGAACTTTACTATTCGTACATATAATTTCGACACGTTGTTTGACATTTACATTGTTGTCAAGTGTCAATTGAATGGAAAAACTGTTTGAAATGAAATTTAACTGTCCAAGAGAGTAATGTCACATGGCAAATTGTAAACTAAAGCGTAAACCGTAGTGTACATGTAGCAAGGTTCTTACCGATTGAACTTGCTATTTGAACACTGATTTTTGACACGTTGTTTGACACTTGCATTGTTGTCAACTGTCAATTGGATGGGAAAAATATTCGAAATTTAAACTTTCGAATAGGGTAATATCACGTGGCAACGAGTAAACTAAAGTCTACACCATAGTGTACATGTGGCAAGGTCCTTACCGGTTGAACTTCACTATATTTACACTGATTTTCGACACGTTGTTTGACACTTGCATTGTTGTCAAGTGTCAATTGGATGGTAAAACTGTTTGAAATTTGAACTTTTCAACAGGGATATGTCACGTGACAAAGTGTAAACTAAAGTGTATACCATAATATACATGAAGTAAGGTTCTTACCGATTGAACTTTGCTATTTGTAAACTGATTTTTCACACGTCGTTTGACACTTGTATTGTTGTCGAGTGTCAATTGGATGGAAAAACTGTTTCAAATTTATGTTGTCCAACAGGGTAATCTCACGTGGGAAAGTGTAAACTAAAGTGTTCACCATAGTGTGCATGTAGCAAGGTTCTTACTGATTGAACTTTGCTGTTTGTACAATGATTTTTGACATTTTGTTTGACACTTGCATTGTTGTCAAGTGTCAATTGGATGGGACAACTATTTGAAATTTAAACTGTCCAACAAGGTAATGTCACGTGGCAAGTGTAAACTGTAGTGTACACCATAGTGTACATGTCGTGAGGTTCTTACTGATTGAACTTTGATATTTGTACGCAGATTTTTGACACGTTGTTTGACACTTGCAATGTTAAGTGTCAATTGGATGAGAAAATCGTTTGAAATTTAAACTGTCCAGAAGGGTAATGTCACGTGGCAAAGTATAAACTAAAATGTGTACACCATGGTGTGCATGTATCAAGGTTCTTAACGATTGAACTTTGCTATTTGCACACCAATTTTTGACACGTTGTTTGACATACGCATTGTTGTCAAGTGTTAATCGGATAGGAAAACTGCTTGAAAATTAAATTGTCCAACAGGGCAATGTCACGTGGTAAAGTTAAAACTAAATTGTACATGCAGCAAGATTCATACCGATTGAACTTCACTATTTTTACACTGATTTTTGACATGTTGTTTGACACTTGCATTGATGTCAAGTCTCAATTGGATAAGAAAACTGTTTCAAATTTATACTGTCCAACATGGTAATCTCACGTAGCAAAGTGTAAACTAAAGTGTACACCATAGTGTACATGTGGTAAGGTCCTTACCGATTAAATTTTGCTATTTTTACACTGATTTTCGACACGTTGTTTAACACTTGCATTGTTGTCAAGTGTCAATTGGATGGCAAAACTATTTGAAATTAAAACTGTCCAACTGGGATATGTCACGTGACAAAGTGTAAACTAAAGTGTACACCATAGTGTACATGTCGCAAGGTTTTTACTTATTGAACTTTGCTATTTGAACGCAGATTTTTGGCACGTTGTTTGACACTTGCAATGTTGTTAAGTGTCAATTGGATGAGAAAACTATTTGAAATTTAAATTGTCCAGTAGGGTAATGTCACGTGGCAAAGTGTAAACTAAAGTATGTACACCATGGTGTACATGTAGCAAGGATCTTAACTATTGAACTTTGCTATTTGCACACTGATTTTTGATACGTTGTTTGACACATGCGTTGTTGTCAAGTGTCAATTGGACGAGAAAACTGTCTGAAATTTAAACAGTCCAGCAGGGTAATGTCACGTTGCAAAGTGTAAACTAAAGTGTACGCCATAGTGTACATGTAACAAGGTCCTTACCGATTGAACTTTACTATTCGTACACATAATTTCGACACGTTGTTTGGCATTTGCATTGTTGTCAAGTGTCAATTGGATGGGAAAACTATTTGAAATGAAATTTAAACTGTCCAAGAGAGTAATGTCACATGGCAAATTGTAAACTAAAGTGTACACCGTAGTGTACATGTAGTAAGGTTCTTACGATTGAACTTGCTGTTTGTACACTGATTTTTGACACGTTGTTTGACACTTGCATTGTTGTCAACTGTCAATTGGATGGGAAAAATGTTCGAAATTTAAACTGTCCAATAAGGTAATATCACGTGGCAACGTGTAAACTAAAGTGTACACCATAGTGTACATGTGGCAAGCTCCTTACCGATTAAATTTTGCTATTTTTGCACTGATTTTCGACACGTTGTTTGACACTTACATTGTTGTCAAGTGTCAATTGGATGGCAGCACTATTTGACATTAAAACTGTCCAACTGGGATATGTCACGTGACAAAGTGTGAACTAAAGTGTACACCATAGTATACATGAAGCAAGGTTCTTACCGACTGAACTTTGCTATTTGTACACTGATTTTGACACGTCGTTTGACACTTGTATTGTTGTCGAGTGTCAATTGGATGGGAAACCTGTTTCAAATTTATACTGTCCAACAAGGTAATCTCACGTGGGAAAGTGTAAACTAAAGAGTTCACCATAGTGTGCATGTAGCAAGGTTCTTACTGATTGAACTTTACTATTTGTACACTGATTTTTGACATTTTGTTTGACACTTGCATTGTTGTCAAGTGTCAATTGGATGGGAAAACTATTTGAAATTTAAAGTGTCCAACAAGGTAATTTCACATGGCAAAGTGTACACCATAGTATACATGTTGAGAGGTTCTTACTGATTGAACTTTGCTATTTGTACGTAAATTTTTGACATGTTGTTTGACACTTGTAATGTTGTCAAGTGTCAACTGGATGAGAAAATCGTTTGAAATTTAAACTCTCCAGAAGGGTAATGTCAGGTGACAAAGTGTAAACTAAAATGTGTACACCATGGTGTGCATGTATCAAGGTTCTTAATGATTGAACTTTGTTATTTGCACACTAATTTTTGACACGTTGTTTGACACATGCGTTGTTGTCAAGTGTCAATTGGATGGGAAAACTATTTGAAATTTAAAAAGCCCAGTAGGGTAATGTCAAGTTGCAAAGTGTAAACTAAAGTGTACATCATAGTGTACATGTAGCGAGGTCCTTACCGATTGAACTTTACTATTCGTACACAAAATTTCGACACATTGTTTGACACTTGCATTGTTGTCAAGTTTCAATTGGATGGGAAAACTGTTTGAAATGAAATTTAAACTGTCCAACAGAGTAATGTCATATGGCAAATTGTAAACTAAAGTGTGCACCGTAGTGTACATGTTCCAAGGTTCTTACCGATTGACCTTGCTCTTTGTACACTGATTTTTGACATGTTGTTTGACACTTGCATTGTTGTCAACTGTCAATTGGATGGGAAAACTGCTTGAAATTTAAACTGTTCAATAGGGTAATATCACGTGGCAACTTGTAAACTAAAGTGTACACCATAGTGTTTTAAATTTAAACTTTCCAACGCGGTAATGTCATGTGGCAAAGTGTAAACTGAAGTGTACGCCACAGTGTACATGTAGCAAGGTCCTTACCGATTGAATTTTCCTATTTGTACACTGATTTTTGACACATTATTTGACACTTGTAGTGTTGTCAAGTGTCAATTGGATGGGAAAACTATTTGAAAATTAAACTATCCAATAGGGTAATGTCACGTGGTAAAGTGTAATGTAGCAAGGTTCAAACCGATTGAACGTTGTTACTTGTACGGTGATTTTTGACGCGTTGTTTAACACTTACCTTGTTGTCAAGTGTCAATTGGATGGGAAAACTTTTTTAAATTTAAACTGTCCGATAGGGTAATGTCACGCAACAAAGTATAAACTAAAGTGTACACTATAGTGTACACGTTTCAAGTTTCTTACCGATTGCACTTTGCTATTTGTACACTGATTGTTGTCACGTTGTTTGACGCTTACATTGTTGTCAAGTGTTAATTGGGTGGTAAAACTACTTGAAATTTCAACTGTCCAGCAGGGTAATGACACGTGGTAAAGTGTAAACTAAAGCGTACACCATAATGCACATGTAGCAAGATTCTAACCGATTGAACTTTACTATTTGTACAATGATTTTTGACACGTTGTTTGACACTTACATTGTTATCAAGTGTCAATTGGATGGAAAAACTGTTTGAAATTTAAATTGTCTAAAAGGATAATGTCACGTGGCAAAGTGTAAGCTAAAGTGTATACCATAGTGTACATGTAGCAAGGTCCGTACCAATTGAACTTTGCTATTTGTGCACTGATTTATGACACTTGCATTATTGTCAAGTGTCCAGCAGGGTAATGTTATGTAACAAAGCGTAAACTAAAGGATACACCGTAGTGTACATGTAGCAAGGTTCTTACCGATTGAACTTTGCTATTTGTACTCTGATTTTTGACATGTTGTTTGACACACGCAATGTTGTCAAGTGTCAATTGAATGGGCAAACTGGTTGAAAATTAAATTGTCCAACAGGGTAATGTCACGTGGTAAAATGAAAACTAAATTGTACATGTAGCAAGGTTCATACCGATTGAACTTTGCTATCTGTGCACTGATTTTTGACACGTTGTTTAACACTTGCATTGTTGTTAAGTGTCAATCGGATGGGAAAATTGCTTCAAATTTATACTGTCCAACAGGGTAATCTCACGTGGTAAAGTGTAAACTAAAGTGTACACCATATTGTACATGTAGCAAGGTTCTTACTGATTGAACTTTCCTATTTGTACACTGATTTTCGACATTTTGTTTGACACTTGCATTGTTGTCAAGTGTCAATTGGATAGGAAAACTATTTGAAATTTAAACTGTCCAATAGGATAATGTCATGTGGCAAGTGTAAACTAAAGTGTACACTATAGTGTACATGCTGCCGGGTTCTTACTGATTGAACTTTAATATTTGTACGCAGATTTTTGACACGTTGTTTGACACTTATAATGTTATCAAGTGTCAATTGGATGAGAAAACTCTTTGAAATTTAAACTGTCCAGCAGGGTTATGTCACATGGGAAAGTGTAAACTAAAGTGTGTACACCATGGTGTACACGTAGCAAGGTTCTTAACGATTGAACTTTACTATTTGCACACCGATTTTTGACACGTTGTTTGACATATGCGTCGTTGTCAAGTGTCAATTGGATGGGAAAACTATTTGAAATTAAAACAGTCCAGGAGGGTAATGTCACGTTGCAAAGTGTAAACTAAAATGTACATTATAGTGTACATGTAGCAAGGTTCTTACTGATTGAGCTTTGCTATTTATACACTGAGTTTTGACCCATTGTTTGACCCTTGCAATGTTGACAAGTGTCAATTGGATGGGATAACCATTTGAAATTTAAATTGTCTAACAGGGTAATGTCACGTGCCGAAGTGTAAACTAAAGTGTACACCATAGTGTGCATGCAGCAAGGTCCTTACTAATTGAACTTTGCTATTTATATACCGATTTTTGACACGTTGTTTAACACATGCAGTGTTGCCAAGTGTCAATTGGATGGAAAACTGTTTGAAAATTAAACTGTCCAACAGGGTAATGTCATTTGGTAAAGTGTAAACTAAAGTGTACATTTTGGAAAGCTCATACCGATTGAACTTTACTATTTGTACACTGATTTTTGACACGTTGTTTGGCACTTGCATTGATGTCAAATGTCAAATGGATAAGAAAACTGCTTCAAATTTATACTGTCCAACAGGGTAATCTCACGTGGCAAAGTGTAAACTAATGTGTACACCATAGTGTACATGTAGTGAGGTTCTTACTGATTGAACTTTCTTATTTGTAAACTGATTTTCGACATTTTGTTTGATACTTGCATTGTTGTCAACTGTCAATTGAATGGAAAAACTATTTGAAATTTAAACTATCCACAGGGTACATCATAGTGTACATGTCACAAGGTTCTTACTGATTAAACTTTGTTGTTTGTACGCAGATTTTTGGCACGTTGTTTGACACTTGCAATGTTTTCAAGTGTCAATTGGATGAGAAAATTATTTGAAATTTAAACTGTCCAGCAGGGTAATTTCACATGGCAAAGTGTAAACTAAAGTTTGCACACCATGGTTTACATGTAGCAAAGACTTAACTATTGAACTTTGCTATTTGCATTCTGATTTTTGACACGTTGTTTGACACATGCGCTGTTGTCAAGTGTCAATTGGATAGGAAAACTGTATGAAATTAAAACAGTCCAGCAGGGTAATATCATGTTCCAATGTGTAAACTAAAGTGTATGCCATAGTGTACATGTAGTAAGGTCCTTACCGATTGAACTTTAATATTCGTACACATAATTTCGACGCGTTGTTTGACATTTGCATTGTTGTCAAGTGTCAATTGAATGGGAAAACTATTTGAAATGAAATTTAAACTGTCCAAGAGAGTAATGTCACATGGCAAATTGTAAACTAAAGTGTACACCGTAGCGTACATGTAGCAAGGTTCTTACCGATTGAACTTGCTATTTGTACACAAATTTTTGACACGTTGTTTGACACTTGCATTGTTGTCAACTGTCAATTGGATGAGAAAATTGTTTGAAATTTAAACTGTCCAATAGGGTAATATCACGTGGCAACGTGTACACTAAAGTCTACACCATAGTGTACATGTGGCATGGTCCTTACGAATTGAACTTTCCTATTTGTACACTGATTTTCGACACGTTGTTTGACACTTGCATTGTTGTCAAGTGTCAATTGGATGGTAAAACTATTTGAAATTTAAACTGTCCAATAGGGTAATGTCACGTGGCAAGTGTAAACTAAAGTGTACACCACAGTGTACATGTCGCAAGATTCTTATTAATTGAACTTTGCTATTTGTAGGCAGATTTTTGGCACGTTGTTTGACACTTGCAATGTTGTCAAGTGTCAATTGAATGAGAAAAATGTCTGAAATTTAAACTGTCCAGCAGGGTAATGTCACGTGATAAAGTGTAAACTAGAGTGTGTACACCATGGTGTACATGTAGCAAGGATCTTAACTATTGAACTTTGCTATTTGCACTCTGATTTTTGACATGTTGTTTGACACATGAATTGTTGTCAAGTGTCAATTGGATGGGAAAACTCTTTGAAATTTAAATAGTCTAGCAAGGTAATGTCAAATTGCAAAGTGTAAGCTAAAGTGTATACCACAGGGTACATGTAGTAAGGTCCTTACCGATTGAACCTTACTATTCGTACACATAATCTCGACACGTTGTTTGACATTTGTATTGTTGTCAAGTGTCAATTGGATGGGAAAACTATTTGAAATTTAAACTGTCCAACAGGGTAATCTCACGTGGCAAATGTAAACTAAAGTGTACACCATAGTGTACATGTAGCAAGGTTCTTACCGATTGAACTTGCTATTTGTACACCGATTTTTGACACGTTGTTTGACACTTGCATTGTTGTCAACTGTCAATTAGATGGGAAAATTGTTCGAAATTTAAACTGTCCAATAGGGTAATATCACTTGACAACGTGTAAACTAAAGTGTATACCATAGTGTACATGTGGCAAAGTCCTTACCTATTGAACTTTGCTATCTGTACACTAATTTTCGACACATTGTTTGACAGTTACATTGTTGTCAAGTGTCAAATGGATGGTAAAACTGTTTGAAATTTAAACTGTCCAACAGGGATATGTCACGTGACAAAGTGTAAACTAAAGTGTACACCATATTGTACATGAAGCAAGGTTCTTACCAATTGAACTTTGCTATTTGTACACTGATTTTTGACACGTTGTTCAACACTTTTATTGTTGTTGAGTGTCAATTGGATGGGAAAATCATTTCAAATTTATACTGTCCAACGGCGTAATCTCACGTGGGAAAGTGTAAACTAAAGTGTTCACCATAGTGTGCATGTAGCAAGGTTCTTACTGATTGAACTTTGCTATTTGTACACTGATTTTTGACATTTTGTTTGACACTTGCATTGTTGTCAAGTGTCAATTGGATGGGAAAACTATTTGAAATTTAAACTGTCCAGTAGGGTAATTTCACGTGGCAAGTGTAAACTAAAGTGTACACCATAATGTACATGCGGCAAGGTTCTTATTGATTGAACTTTGCTATTTGTAGGCAGATTTTTGGCACGTTGTTTGACACTTGCAATGTTGTCAAGTGTCAATTGGATGAGAAAAATGTCTGAAATTTAAACTGTCCAGCAAGGTAATGTCACGTGGTAAAGTGTAAACTAAAGTGTGTACACCATGGTGTACATGTAGCAAGGATCTTAACCATTGAACTTTGCTATTTGCACTCTGATTTTTGACACGTTGTTTGACACTGCGTTGTTGTCAAGTGTCAACTGTGTTGAGAAAAAATGTAGGGAAATCGGAATACTTTAATGAACTCCAAGGCATGAAGAAACGTTATCTTTTAAGAGATGTTTCTCCCCTATCCAACAAAGTCACAACTGGGGTAAGATAGAAAATCTCTCTCAGGATACAATGGAGACGTTTGATTCAAATTGTGACTATTTGATCAAACTAAGAAGACACTCGAAAATAACTGATTGATGCCAAGGAAAAGAAAGATGAATAAATTGTTTAATGTGTTTTGCAAACAAGAATTTGCCCAGAATTTATAGAATTTGAGGCAACCGTTTGAATAGGTGTGTCCCTTGAAATCTTTGCATACATCTACTTGAGGTGACTGTTAAAAACGAACAGATGCACCTATTCAAAAACTTCTAAAAATAAAATTCTTTTTCGGGGGCATTGCCCCCGAGCCCCCACCTATTCAACAATCCAATTGACACATGACAACAATGCAGGTCGATCCCTGTTGCGCAGCGGAAAACACTAGTCAGGGCGGCAAATCATTCGTAAAACAAAAATAAATACATACAAAATAATGAAAAATATCTAACAAACTGGACAGGAAAACTCTTTGAAATTTAAATAGTCCAGTAGGGAAATGTCAAATTGCAAAGTGCAAGCTAAAGTGTACGCCATAGTGTACATGTAGCAAGGTCCTTACCGATTGAATTTTACTATTCGTATACATAATCTCGACACGTTGTTTGACATTTCATTGTTGTCAAGTGTCAATTGGGTAGGAAAACTGTTTGAAATATAATTTAAGTTGTCCAAGAGAGTAATGTCACATGGCAAATTGTAAACTAAAGTGTATACCATAGTGTACATGTAGCAAGGTTCTTACCGATTGAACTTGCTATTTGTACACTGATTTTTTGACACGTTGTTTGACACTTGCATTGTTGTCAACTGTCAATTAGATGGGAAAATTGTTCAAAATTTAAACTGTCCAATAGGGTAATATCACGTGGCAACGTGTAAACTAAAGTGTACACCATAGTGTACATGTGGCAAGGTCCTTACGGATTGAACTTTGCTATCTGTACACTGATTTTTGACACGTTGTTCGACACTTACATTGTTGTCAAGTGTCAATTAGATGGTAAAACTGTTTGAAATTTAAACTGTCCAACAAGGATATGTCACGTGACAAAGTGTAAACTAAAGTATACACCATATTGTACATGAAGTAAGGTTCTTACCGATTGAACTTTGCTATTTGTACACTGATTTTTGACACATTGTTTGACACTTGTATTGTTGTCGAGTCTCAATTGGATGGGAAAATCGTTTCAAATTTATACTGTCCAGCGGCATAATCTCACGTGGGAAAGTGTAAACTAAAGTGTTCGCCATAGTGTGCATGTAGCAAGGTTCTTACTTATTAAACTTTGCTATTTGTACACTGATTTTTGACATTTTGTTTGATACTTACATTGTTGTCAAGTGTCAATTGAATGGGAAAACTATTTGAAATTTAAACTGTCCAACAGGGTAATTTCACGTGGCAAGTGTAAACTAAAGTGTACACCGTGGTTTACATGCCGCAAGGTTCTTGCTGAGTGAACTTTGCTATTTGTACGTAGATTTTTGACACGTTGTTTGACACTTGCAATGTTGTCAAGTGTCAATTGGATGAAAAAACCGTATGAAATTTAAATTGTCCAGAAGGGTAATGTCATGTGGCAAAATGTAAACTAAAATGTGTACACCGTGGTGTGCATGTATCAAGGTTCTTAACGATTGAACTTTGCTATTTGGACACTAATTTTTGACGTTGTTTGACACATGCATTTTTGTCAAGTGTCAATTGGTTGGGAAAACTGTTTGAAATTTAAAAAGTCCAGCAGGGTAATGTCACGTTACAAAGTGTAAACTAAAGTGTACACCATAGTGTACATGTAGCAAGGTCCTTACCGATTGAATTTTACTATTCGTACCCAAAATTTCGACACGTTGTTTGACACTTTCATTGTTGTCAAGTGTCAATTGGATGGGAAAACCATTTGAGATGAAATTTAAACTGTCTAGCAGAGTAATGTCACATGGTAAATTGTAAACTAAAGTGTCCGTTGCAGTGCACATGTAGCAAGGTTCTTGCCGATTGAACTTGCTATTTGCACACTGATTTTTGACAAGTTGTTTGGCACTTGCATTTTTGTCAACTATCAATTGGATGATAAAATTGTTTGAAATTTAATCTGTCCAATAGGGTAATATCACGTGGTAATTTGTAAACTAAAGTGTACACCATAATGTTTGAAATTTAAACTTTCCAACGAGGTAATGTCACGCAGCAAAGTGTAAACTAAAGTGTACACCACAGTGTACATGTAGCAAGGTTTTTACCGATTGAATTTTGTTGTTTGTACACTGATTTTTGACACATTGTTTGACACTTGCGGCATCGTCAAGTGTCAACTTTATGGGAAAACTGTTTGAAAATTAAACTAACCAATAAGGTAGTGTCACGTGGTAAAGTGTAAACTAAAGTGTACATGTAGAGGTTCGAACCGATTGAACGTTGTTACTTGTACACTGATTTTTGAAATATTGTTTGACACTTGCCTTGTTGTCAAGTGTCAATTGGATGGAAAATTGTTTGAAATTTAAACTGTCCAGCAGGGTAATGTCACATGGCAAAGTGTAAACTAAAAAATACACCAAAGTGTACATGTAGCAAGGTCCTTACCGATTGAACTTTGCAATTTGTACTTTTATTTTTGACACGTTGTTTGACACACGCATTGTTGTCAAGTGTCAATTGGATGGGGGGAACTGGTTGAAAATTAAATTGTCCAACAGGGTAATATCACGTGGTAAAGTGAAAACTAAATTGTACATGTATCAATGTTCATACCGATTGTACTTTGCTATTTGTACACTGATTTTTGACACATTGTTTGACACTTGCATTGTTGTCAAGTCTCAATTGGATGGGAAAATTGCTTCAAATTTATACTATCCAATAGGGTAATCTCACGTGGTACAGTGTAAACTAAAGTGTACACCACAGTGTACATATAGCAAGGTTCTTACTGATTAAACTTTGCTATTTGTATACTGATTTTTGACATTTTGTATGACACTTGCATTGTTGTCAAGTGTCAATTGGATGGGAAAACTATTTGAAATTTAAACTGTCCAATAGGGAAATGTCATGTGGCCAGTGTAAAATAAAGTGTACACCATAGTGTACATGTCGCGAGGTAATTACTGATTGAACTTTGCTATTTGTACATAGATTTTTGACACGTTGTTTGACACTTGTAATGTTGTCATGTGTCAATTACATGAGAAAACTATTTGAAATTTAAACTGTCCAGCAGGGTAATGTTACGTGGCAAAGTGTAAACTAAAGCATGTACATCTTAGCAAGGTTCTTACCAATTGAAATTTGCTATTCGTACACTATTTTTTGACACGTTGTTGGACCCTTGCATTGCTGTCAAGTGTCAATTTGATGGGAAAATTGGTAGAAATTTAAACTCTCCGACAGGGTAATGTCAAGTGGCAAAGTGTAAACTAAAGTGTGTACACCATAGAATACATGTAGCAAGGTTCTTGCCGATTGAACTTTGCTATTTGTACACTTATTTTTGACCCTTTTGTTTGACACTTGCAATGTTGAGAAGTGTCAATTGGATGGGATAACTATTTGAGTTTAAATTGTCTAATGGGTAATGTCACGTGGCGAAGTGTAAACTAAAGTTTACATATAGCAAGGTCCTTATTGATTGAACTTTCCTATTTATACATCGATTTTTGACATGTTGTTTGACAATTGCACTATTGTCAAGTGTCAATTGGATGAAAAAATTGTTAGAAAATGAAACTGTCCAATAGGGTAATGTCATGTGGTAAAGTGTAAACTAAAGTATACATTTTGCAAGGTTCCTACCGATTGAACTTTGCTATTTTTACACTAATTTCTGACACGTCGTTTGACACTTGCATTGGTGTCAAGTGTCAATTGGATGGGAAAACTGATTGAAATTTAAACTGTCCAACAGGGTAATGTCACGTGGCAAATTGTAAACTAAATTGTACGTCATAGTGTACATGTAACAAGGTTCGTACCCGTTGAATTTTACTATTTGCACAGTGATTTTTGACGAGTTGTTTGGCCCTTGCATTGTTGTCAAGTGTCGATAGGATGGGAAAACTATTTGAAATTTAAACTGTCCAACAGGGTAATGTCACGTAGTAAACTGTAAACTAAAGTGTACATGTAGCAAGGTTCATATCCTTTGAACTTCGCTATTTGTACCCTGATTTTTGACACGTTGTTTGACACTTGCATTACTGTCAAGTGTCAATTGAATGAAAAAATTGATTGAAATTTATACTGTCCAACATGGTAATGTCTAGTGGCGAAGTGTAAACTAAAGTGTATACCATAGTGTACATGTAGCAAGGTTCTCACTGATTCAACTTTGCTTTGTACACTGATTTTTGACACATTGTTTTACACATACATTTTTATCAAGTGTCAATTGGATAGTAAAATGATTTAAAATTTAAATTGTCCAACAGGACAATGTCGCATGGTAAACTGCAAACTAAAGTGTACAGATAGTGTACATGTCGCTAAGTTCTTATCGATTGAAATTTGCTATTCGTACACTATTTTTTGACACGTTGTTTGACCCTTGCATTGTTGTCAAGTGTCAATTTGATGGGAAAAATGGTAGAAATTTAAACTGTCCGACGGGATAATGTCAAGTGGAAAAGTGTAAAGTAATGTGTTTACACCATAGAGTACATGTAGCAAGGTTCTTGCCGATTGAACTTTGCTATTTGTACACTGATTTTTGACACGTATTTTGACACTTGCATTGTTGTCAAGTGTCAATTGTATAGTAAAAGTGTTTGCAATTTAAAATGTCCAATAGGGTAATGTCACGTGGCAAGTGTAAACTAAAGTGTACATCATAGTGTACATATTGCAAGGTTCTTACTGATTAAGCTTCGCTATTTGTACGCAAATTTTGACACATTATTTGATACTTGCAATGTTATCAAGTGTCAATTGAATGAGAAAACTATTTGAAATTTAAATTGTCTAACAGGGTAATGTCACGTAGCAAAGTGTAAACAAAAGTGTACACCATAGCGTACATGTAGCAAGGTCTTTACTGATTGAACTTTGCTATTTGTACAGTGAATTTTGACACGTTTGACACTTGCAGTGTTGTCAAGTGTCAATTAGATGGGAAAACTATTTGAAATTTATACTGTCGAACAAGGTAATCTCACGTGGTAAAGAGTAAACTAAAGTGTACACCATAGTGTACATGTGGCAAGGTTCTTAATAATTGAAATTTGCTATTTGTACACTGATTTTTGACATTTTGTTTGGCACTTGCATTGTTGTCAAGTGTCAATTGGATGGGAAAACTACTTGAAATTTAAACTGTCCAACAGGGTAATGTCACGTGGCAAGTGTAAACTAAAGTGTACACCATAGTGTACACGTCTCAAGGTTCTTACTGATTGAACTTTGTTATTTGTACGAAGATTTTTGACACGTTGTTTGACACTTGCAATGTTGTCAAGTGTCAATTGGATGAGAAAACTGTTTGAAATTTAAACTGTCCAGCTGGGTAATGTAACGTGACAAAGTGTAAACTAAAGTGTGTACCTCGTGGTGTACATGTAGCAAGGTTCTTGATGATTGAACTTTGCTATTTACACACTGATTTTGGACACGTTGTTTGACACTTGCATTGTTGTCAAGTGTTAATTGGATGGAAAAATTGTTTGAAATTCAAACTGTCCAATAGGATAATGTCACGTGGCAAAGTGTAAACTAAAGTGTTAGCAAGGTTCTTACCAATTGAACTTTGCTATTTGTACACTGATTTTGGCCCCATTGTTTGACACTTGCAATGTTAACAAGTGTCAATTGGATGGGAAAATTGTTTGAAATTTAAATTGTCTAACAGGGTAATGTCATGTGGCAAAGTGTAAACTAAAGTGTACACCATAGTGTACATATAGCAAGGTCCTTATTGATTGAACTGTGCTATTTGTACAGTGATTTTTGACATGTTCTTTGACACTTGTAGTGTTGTCAAGTGTTAATTGGAATGAAAAACTGTTTGAAAATTAAACTGTCTAACGGGGTAATGTTATGTGGTAAAGTGTAAAGTAAAGTGTACTTGTTATAAGGTTCATACCAATTGAACTTTGCTATTTGTACACTGATTTCTAACACGTTGTTTGACACTTGCATTGTTGTCAAGTGTCATTTCGATGGGAAAACTATTTGAAATTTAAACTGTCCAATCGGGTAATGTCACATTGCAAATTGTAAACAAAAATGTACGCCATAGTGTACATGTAGCAAGGTTCTTTTCGATTGAATTTTGCTATTTGTACACTAATTTTCGACACATTGTTTAACCCTTGCATTGTTGTCAAGTGTCGATAGGATGGGAAAACTGTTTGAAATTTAAACTATCCAACAGGGTAATGTCACATGGTAAACTGTAAACTAAAGTGTACTTGTAGCAAGGTTCACATCGTTTGAACTTTGCTATTTGTACACCGATTTTTGACACGTTGTTTGACACTTGCATTGCTGTCATGTGTCAATTGGATGGGAAAACTGTTAGAAATTTAAATTGTTCGACAGAGTAATGTCACGTGGCAAAGTGTAAACTAAAGTGTGTACACCATAGAGTACATGTAGCAAGGTTCTTGCCGATTGGACTTTGCTATTCGTGCACTGATTTTTGACACATCGTTTGACACTTGCGTTGTTGTCAAGTGTCAATTGGATTGTAAAAGTGTTTGAAATTTAAACTGTCCACTGGGTAATGACACGGGGCAAAGTGTAAACTAAAGTGCACACCATAGTGTACATGTCGCAAGGTTCTTACAGATTGAACTTTGCTATTTGCACACTGATTTTTGACATGTTGTTTGACACTTACATTTTTATCAAGTGTCAATTGGATAGAAAAACTGTGTGGAATTTAAAATGTCCAACAGGTTAATGTCACGTGGCAAAGTATAAATTAACGTGTGTACCTTAGTGTACTTGTAGCAAGGTTCTTACCGATTGAACTTTGCTATTTGCACACTGATTTTTGACACGTTGTTTGACACTTGTATTGTTATCAAGTGTTAATTGGATGAGAAATGTAGTAGCCGAGAAAAATAAAATGGAATTATGCTAATATTTTGTGATGATCTAGCACCACGAGCCTATCCCATTTTAGAAACGACCTATGGAAGCTCAAACCATGTAAGATTACGAAAGCCCAAGTCATAAGTTAATGAAAAGCCCAGAAATTTAAGAGATTAAGTTTAAGTAAAATTGATTACAAAGATTTAATAAATAACTAGGTTACCCCAATGGTCATCTACATGGTATTTCATATAGGCAACCCAGGTTCGAATCACCATGTAGATGTTTTTTATAAAACTTTCATATGAATTATTTTTATGCTTTAGAGACTCTTAAAATTCTTAGTTAAAGACTAAGTTTAATAAATTTAATGATAATACAACTCCCCCACTTAATTTTTCATCAAAAAGAAAGGTTATAGAAGTGGAAGGTCACTTTTTCACTACACTGCTCTTCAAATCCAAATTTCATCTCATTTTCTCTCAAAAAAATATATTTCATGTCAAGTGTAGCTTAAGGTATAATAAGGGTGAGAAGAAGGAAGGCTTTCTATACATTTTGTTCTTTTATCCAAGAAAATTCAAGGTAGGTAGAGGTGCAAGTGTTCATTTGTTTTCAAATCTGATTTTTCGAAAAATGTTTAAATGAAATGGTACCTTCGAGTATAGGGCTTCGACACTACAATAGTTTGAATGATCATTCTCTGGCTCTGCATGTTATGATAATACTATAGTAATTGGATTTTGCCGGAAATCCATCTACGTACGACGGTATGGATCTATAGTTCGGAATTTCTAATTTGATAACGAATTGCACCGATGATATCTATTGATTTTCAAACTCATGGGTTAATTCCCTTCCTACAGGTTGAATGGATTTTCGTTGGGGCGTAGATGATGGTAAAGGATGATGCAACATGTCATAGAGAAGCCGGTGATTTACATCTTTAGTTGATTTTGTGATGTTTACACTTTCTTTAAATTTAATTCCTATGAATATTGTGTGGATCTATTTTATGAACACTCATTATGAATATATTATGTTTGAAAGTAGATATGCATCATAGGAATAAATTTACAAATCACCGTATACAAAAAAAGTTAGCGACTTAAAGTTTTGATATCTCTTCAGAAATTTCAGTTTCTGCCTTATCTTTAAAAAAAATCATAACTCTTTCATTACTTGGTACTTTTATATGAAACCAATTGAATTGGATAGCCTAATAAGTTATATACTGAATAAAATTGGAATCATGTCAATCCAATATCGGTAAAAGGTTATATGTCACATAAAATAAACTGTACTGGGTGCTGTCTCTATTTTTCAGTTTCTACCCTTGTTTTCAAAAATTCATAACTCACTCATTACTTGAAATTTTTAGATGAAACCAATTGGATTTGATAGTCTCATGGATTATCTAATGAATAAATTTTAAATCATGTGGTTTTGACGTTGGTGGAATTTTATATGCCATTTTAAGTGAACTGCACCGGTTACCTTTCAACTGGGTTGCTGCTGAGTTTTGAAAAATATTTTAATACCCCATATGATATTGTCGGAAGCAAATTTTTTACTATGTCATATTATAAGGAGTTTAATACCTTACATTAAAATTTGATGAAGTTTCAAGTTCGATAGCTATGAAAACAAATTTATTTTGACAATTACTATTTGAGACAAAAAAAAAACTAGAATAGCAACATAAGTTTTGCCAAAATTTCAAGTCAATAGTCGTTACATGCATGGAACCCATTCTAAAAACATTTTTTGAAATTGTTTTCTTTTAAAATTGGATTCTTTTTTAAATAAAAAAAGAAAATTCTTTAATTAAATTCTAAAATTTAATCTTTATACATTCTACTAAAAATATATTGAACTAACTTTACAGCTAAGGTACAATGGTTTGAGTGACGTTTCCGTCCATACGGGTCGTGGCGTTACAAGAAAACTATTTTAAAGTTAAACTGTCCAATAGGGCAATGTCACGTGGCGAAGTGTAAACTAAAGCGTACACCATAGTGCACGTTTAGCAAGGTTCTAACCTATTTAACTCTGCTATTTGTACAATGATTTTTGACACGTTGTTTGACACTTGCATTGTTGTCAAGTGTCAATTGGACGGGAAAACTGTTTGAAAATTAAATTGTCTAACAGGGTAAGGTCTCGTGGCAAAGTGTAAGCTAAAGTGTACACCATAGTGTACATGTAGCAAGGTCCGTACCAATTGAACTTTGCTATTTGTACACTGATTTTCGACACGTTGTTTGACACTTGGATTGTTGTAAAGTGTCAATTGGATGAGAAACTATTTGAAATTTAAATTGTTCAACAGGGTAATGTCACTTGGCAAAGTGTAAACTAAAGTGTACACCATAGTGCACATGTAGCAAGGTCCGTACCAATTGAATTTTGCTATTTGTACACTGATTTTTGACACGTTATTTGACACTTTCATTGTTGTCAAGTGTCAATTGGATGAGAAAACTATTTGAAAATTAAATTGTCTAACAAGGTAATGTCACGAGGTAAAGTATAAACTAAGGTGTACATGGAGCAAGGTTTATACCGATTGAACTTTGCTACTTGTACACTGATTTTTGAGACATTCTTTGACACTTGCATTGTTATCAAGTGTCAATTGGCTGGGGAAATTGTTTGAAATTTATACTGTCTGACAGGGTACTGTCACACGGCAAACTAAGTAAAGTAAAGTGTAAACCATAGTGTACATGTCGCAAGGTTCTTACCAATTGAACTTTGCTATTTGTACACTAATTTTTGGCTCATTGTTCAACACTTGCATTGTTGTCAAGTGTCAATTTGATTGGAAAGCAGTTTGAAATTTAAACTATCTAACGGGGTAATGTATGGTGGCAAAGTATAAACTAAAGTGCACTCCATATTATACATGTTGCATGGTTCTTACCAATTGAACTTTGCTATTTGTACACCACTTTTTGACACATTGTTCGATACTTGCATCGTTGTCAAGTGTCAATTGGATAAGAAAACTGTTTGAAATTTAAACTGTCCAATAGGTTAATGTCATGTGATAAATTGAAAACTAAAGTATACGCCATAGTGTACATGTAGCAAGGTTCTTACCGATTAAATTTTGCTATTTGTACACTAATTTTCGACACGTTGTTTGACCCTTGCATTGTTGTCAAGTGTCGATAGGATGGGAAAACTGTTTCAAATTTAAACTGTCTAACAGGGTAATGTCACTTGGTAAACTATAAACTAAAGTGTACATGTTATAAGGTTCAAATCGTTTGAACTTTGCTATTTGTACACTGATTTTTGACACTTACATTGCTCTCAAGTGTCAATTGGATGGGGAAAATTATTTGAAATTTATATTGTCCAATAGGGTAATGTCACGTGGAAAAGTGTAAACTAATGTGTACCCCATAGTGTACAGGTAGCAACATTCTTACCAATTAAACTTTGCTATTTATACATTAATTTTTGACACATTGTTGGACACTTGCATTGTTGTTAAGTATCAATTGGATGGTAAAATGATTTGAAATTTAAACTGTCCAACAAGGCAATGTCACGTGGCAAAGTGTAAACTAAAGTGTACACCATAGTGTACATGTCGCAAATTTCTTCCCGATTGAACTTTGCTATTCGTATACTGATTTTTAACACATTGTTTGACACTTGCATTGTTGTCTAGTGTCAATTGGATGGGAAAAATGTTAGAAATTTAAACTATCTGACAGGGTAATATCATGGGGCAATGTGTAAAGTGTGTACACCATAGAGTACATGTAGTAAGGTTCTTGCCGATTGAACGTTACTATTTGCACACTGATTTTTGACACGTCGTTTGACGCTTGCATTGTTGTCAAGTATCAATTGGATAGTAAAAGTGATTGAAATTTAAACTGTCCAACAGGGTAATGTCATGTGGCAAAGTATAAACTAAAGTGTACACCATAGCGTACATGTTTCAAGGTTCTTACCGATTGAACTTTGCTATTTGTACATCGATTTCTGTCACGTTGTTTGATGCCCGCATTGTTGTCAAGTGGGTCAATTGGATGAGAAAACTATTTTAAATTTAAACTGTCCAATAGGGTAATGTCACGTGGTGAAGTGTAAAGTAAAGCGTACACCACAGTGCACGTGTAGCAAGATTCTAACCGATTGAACTTTGCTATTTGCACAATGATTTTTGACACATTGTCTGACACTTGTATTATTGTCAAGTATCAATTGGATGGGAAAACTATTTGAAATTTAAATTGTCTAACAGGGTAATGTCACGTGATAAAGTGTAGACTAAAGTGTACACCATAGTGTACATGTAGCAAGGTCCGTACCGATTGAACTTTGCTATTTGTACACTGATTTTGGATACTTTATTTGACACTTGCATTCATGTAGCAAGGTCCGTACCGATTGAACTTTACTATCTGTACACTGATTTTTGAGACGTTGTTTGACAATTGCATTATCGTCAAGTATCAATTGGATGGGAAAACTATTTGAAATTTAAATTCTCTGACAAGGTAATGTCACGTGGCAAAGTGTAAACTATTTGTACACTAATTTTCGACACGTTGTTTATGTTGTCCAACAGGGTAATGCTATTTGTACACTAATTTTCGACACGTTGTTTATGTTGTCCAACAGGGTAATGCTATTTGTACACTAATTTTCGACACGTTGTTTATGTTGTCCAACAGGGTAATGCTATTTGTACACTAATTTTCGACACGTTGTTTATGTTGTCCAACAGGGTAATGCTATTTGTACACTAATTTTCGACACGTTGTTTATGTTGTCCAACAGGGTAATGCTATTTGTACACTAATTTTCGACACGTTGTTTATGTTGTCCAACAGGGTAATGCTATTTGTACACTAATTTTCGACACGTTGTTTATGTTGTCCAACAGGGTAATGCTATTTGTACACTAATTTTCGACACGTTGTTTATGTTGTCCAACAGGGTAATGCTATTTGTACACTAATTTTCGACACGTTGTTTATGTTGTCCAACAGGGTAATGCTATTTGTACACTAATTTTCGACACGTTGTTTATGTTGTCCAACAGGGTAATGCTATTTGTACACTAATTTTCGACACGTTGTTTATGTTGTCCAACAGGGTAATGCTATTTGTACACTAATTTTCGACACGTTGTTTATGTTGTCCAACAGGGTAATGCTATTTGTACACTAATTTTCGACACGTTGTTTATGTTGTCCAACAGGGTAATGCTATTTGTACACTAATTTTCGACACGTTGTTTATGTTGTCCAACAGGGTAATGCTATTTGTACACTAATTTTCGACACGTTGTTTATGTTGTCCAACAGGGTAATGCTATTTGTACACTAATTTTCGACACGTTGTTTATGTTGTCCAACAGGGTAATGCTATTTGTACACTAATTTTCGACACGTTGTTTATGTTGTCCAACAGGGTAATGCTATTTGTACACTAATTTTCGACACGTTGTTTATGTTGTCCAACAGGGTAATGCTATTTGTACACTAATTTTCGACACGTTGTTTATGTTGTCCAACAGGGTAATGCTATTTGTACACTAATTTTCGACACGTTGTTTATGTTGTCCAACAGGGTAATGCTATTTGTACACTAATTTTCGACACGTTGTTTATGTTGTCCAACAGGGTAATGCTATTTGTACACTAATTTTCGACACGTTGTTTATGTTGTCCAACAGGGTAATGCTATTTGTACACTAATTTTCGACACGTTGTTTATGTTGTCCAACAGGGTAATGCTATTTGTACACTAATTTTCGACACGTTGTTTATGTTGTCCAACAGGGTAATGCTATTTGTACACTAATTTTCGACACGTTGTTTATGTTGTCCAACAGGGTAATGCTATTTGTACACTAATTTTCGACACGTTGTTTATGTTGTCCAACAGGGTAATGCTATTTGTACACTAATTTTCGACACGTTGTTTATGTTGTCCAACAGGGTAATGCTATTTGTACACTAATTTTCGACACGTTGTTTATGTTGTCCAACAGGGTAATGCTATTTGTACACTAATTTTCGACACGTTGTTTATGTTGTCCAACAGGGTAATGCTATTTGTACACTAATTTTCGACACGTTGTTTATGTTGTCCAACAGGGTAATGCTATTTGTACACTAATTTTCGACACGTTGTTTATGTTGTCCAACAGGGTAATGCTATTTGTACACTAATTTTCGACACGTTGTTTATGTTGTCCAACAGGGTAATGCTATTTGTACACTAATTTTCGACACGTTGTTTATGTTGTCCAACAGGGTAATGCTATTTGTACACTAATTTTCGACACGTTGTTTATGTTGTCCAACAGGGTAATGCTATTTGTACACTAATTTTCGACACGTTGTTTATGTTGTCCAACAGGGTAATGCTATTTGTACACTAATTTTCGACACGTTGTTTATGTTGTCCAACAGGGTAATGCTATTTGTACACTAATTTTCGACACGTTGTTTATGTTGTCCAACAGGGTAATGCTATTTGTACACTAATTTTCGACACGTTGTTTATGTTGTCCAACAGGGTAATGCTATTTGTACACTAATTTTCGACACGTTGTTTATGTTGTCCAACAGGGTAATGCTATTTGTACACTAATTTTCGACACGTTGTTTATGTTGTCCAACAGGGTAATGCTATTTGTACACTAATTTTCGACACGTTGTTTATGTTGTCCAACAGGGTAATGCTATTTGTACACTAATTTTCGACACGTTGTTTATGTTGTCCAACAGGGTAATGCTATTTGTACACTAATTTTCGACACGTTGTTTATGTTGTCCAACAGGGTAATGCTATTTGTACACTAATTTTCGACACGTTGTTTATGTTGTCCAACAGGGTAATGCTATTTGTACACTAATTTTCGACACGTTGTTTATGTTGTCCAACAGGGTAATGCTATTTGTACACTAATTTTCGACACGTTGTTTATGTTGTCCAACAGGGTAATGCTATTTGTACACTAATTTTCGACACGTTGTTTATGTTGTCCAACAGGGTAATGCTATTTGTACACTAATTTTCGACACGTTGTTTATGTTGTCCAACAGGGTAATGCTATTTGTACACTAATTTTCGACACGTTGTTTATGTTGTCCAACAGGGTAATGCTATTTGTACACTAATTTTCGACACGTTGTTTATGTTGTCCAACAGGGTAATGCTATTTGTACACTAATTTTCGACACGTTGTTTATGTTGTCCAACAGGGTAATGCTATTTGTACACTAATTTTCGACACGTTGTTTATGTTGTCCAACAGGGTAATGCTATTTGTACACTAATTTTCGACACGTTGTTTATGTTGTCCAACAGGGTAATGCTATTTGTACACTAATTTTCGACACGTTGTTTATGTTGTCCAACAGGGTAATGCTATTTGTACACTAATTTTCGACACGTTGTTTATGTTGTCCAACAGGGTAATGCTATTTGTACACTAATTTTCGACACGTTGTTTATGTTGTCCAACAGGGTAATGCTATTTGTACACTAATTTTCGACACGTTGTTTATGTTGTCCAACAGGGTAATGCTATTTGTACACTAATTTTCGACACGTTGTTTATGTTGTCCAACAGGGTAATGCTATTTGTACACTAATTTTCGACACGTTGTTTATGTTGTCCAACAGGGTAATGCTATTTGTACACTAATTTTCGACACGTTGTTTATGTTGTCCAACAGGGTAATGCTATTTGTACACTAATTTTCGACACGTTGTTTATGTTGTCCAACAGGGTAATGCTATTTGTACACTAATTTTCGACACGTTGTTTATGTTGTCCAACAGGGTAATGACACGTGGCAAAGTGTAAACTAAAGTGTACACCATAGTGTACATGTAGCAAGGTCCGTACCGATTGAAATTTGCTATTTGTACACTAATTTTTACCACGTTGTTTGACCGTTGCATTGTTGTCAAGTGTCAACTGGATGATAAAACTGTTTGAAATTTCAACTACCCAACAAGGTAATGACACATGGCAAAGTAGAAACAAAAGTGTATACCACAGTGTAAATGTTGTAGGGTTCTTACCAATTGAACTTTGCTATTTGAACACTGATTTTTGACACGTTGTTTGACAATTGAATTGTTGTCAAGTGTCAACTATGCGAGAAAGCTGTTTGAAACTTTAACTGTCAATACGACAATGACATGTGGCAAAATGTAAGCTAAAGTGTACACCACAGTGTACATCTCGCAAGGTTCTTACCGAATGAACTTTGTTATATGTACACAGATTTTTTGCACGTTGTTTGACACTTGCATTGTTGTCAAGTGTCAACTGGACGGTAAAACTATTTGAAATTTCAACTGTCCAACAAGGTAATGACATGTGACAAAGTGTACATCATAGTGTACATGTCGTAAAGTACTTACCGATTGAACTTTGCTATTTGTACACTAATTTTTGACACGTTGTTTGACAGTTACATTGCTGTCAAGTGTCAATTGAATGGGAAAACTATTTGAAATTTAAACAGTCCAATAGAATAATGACACATGGCAAAGTGTAAGTTAAAGTGTACACCATAGTGTACATCTCCCAAGGTTCTAACCGATTGAACTTTGCTATTTGTAAACTAATTTTTGACACATTGTTTGACAATTGCATTGTTGTCAAGTGTCCAACAGGGTAATGTCACGTGATAAAGTGTAAACTAAAGTGTACGCAACAGTGTACATGTAGCAAGGTTCTTACCGATTGAACTTTGCTACTTGTACCCTGATTTTTGACATGTTGTTTGACACTTACATTGTTGTTAAGTGTCAATTGGATGCAAAAAAGTGTTTCAAATTTAAAAAGTCCAACAGGGTAATGTCACGTGGCAAAGTGTAAACAAGAGTGTACGTCATTGTGTACATATAGCAAGGTCCGTACCGATTGAACTTTGCTATTTGTACACTGATTTTTGATACGTTGTTTGACACTTGTATTGTTGTCAAGTGTCAACTGGATGATAAACTATTAGAGATTTCAATTTTCCATCAGGGTAATGACACGTGGCAATGTGTAAACTAAAAGTGTACGCCATAGTGTACATGTCGGAAGGTTCTTACCGATTCAACTTCGCTATTTGTACACTGATTTTTGACACGTTATTTGACAATTGCATTGTTGTCAAGTGTCAATTGAATGGGAAAACTTTGTAAAATTTAAACTGTCCAATGGGGTAATGACACGTGACAAAGTGTAAACTAAAGTGTACACCATAGTGTACATGTAGCAAGGTTCGTACCGACTGAAGTTTACTATTTGTACACTGATTTTTACCACGTTCTTTGACACTTGTATTGTTGTCAAATTTTACACCTAATTACTAAAGATAAGCATTTTTTTCCACTTGGCCAAGAGTAGAATGTTATCTTTGTAGTGAGGTAACAAGCAAGCATGAGGTGGCTAAGGCAAGCATGAAGTGTTTAACTTAAGCATGAGATGTTTAGTTAAATTTATGAAGTGCATCCATGCAACCCATGTGGAGACAATTGTTGAAGAGTCACCTTTACTTAATCATTAAGTCCTCTGACCTTTAAATAAGAAATGTTGCTGCCATTTATTTCCCTTGTAAAATAAAAATAGAATATCACTTGTAAGAAAAGGCAATGAATACGTGAGGAAAAGGGGAAAAAGCCTAGCACTCTCAATTCATCTTTCAATTCAAGTTTTACAGTAAGATATTTTCTATGCTTAAGTGGTAGGATTTCATGGTAATATTTATGCTTAAGCTACGCATGAAAACCATAATATGAAAGACATGGACAAGTCCACAAAGTTAGATATCTATTTATCCCTTAGGACAAGTCCGAAGGGCACCGGCAAGCCGGAATGTGCAAGTATGTGTTTGAATGCATTCTTTGTGTAGTATTAACATGTTAAATCCAAGCATGGAATCTTACTGAGTATTCTTTATACTCATAGCATTCCATACTAAATTTTCAGATCCATAATTGTGGAGTTGGTGGAAGTCAGTCGGCATAATCGATGATGGATTAAGAACAAAGTTATTTTACATCGAAGTTTCTTCTTTGTATGTTTTGTTTGACTGTTTTCCATATATTTTTCTTATGTTATTATATAAAAACATGTATAAGACATGATGTAATATGGTACTGGAAGTAAATTATGTAATTATATCTTCCATGTTATGTTAAGAGACGTTTTTTTTTTTTTAGACTTTCCCTTGCAAGTGATAAAAAGGCAGAAACGGGACAGTTTTGGGGTCAACTTCAGAACATTATTTTTGACTCCATAAACTTCTATTTGAGACTATAAAAATATTTATCCGTTCCTCTTTGAGTTTTCTTAATATGGGATCAAGAATCACTCAATTTGGATAACCGTGGCCTGAGATATGAATTTTTAAGCGTTGAAGGGTCAATCTGAACTTTCTGTGCAACACCTCACTGTTTTCAGTAAAATGCCCATATCATATGATCTTGGAAATTTTTCATATTTTAACCTTGAAAACTAATTGAAAATATCTTTCTAATGCCACAAATTTCATAGAAAAGGGAGTTGGGATGAATTTTATAAAAATAGTTGAACTTGCTGCCCCAACTAACCATGTGCCAAGTCCGTAAATGTAAAGTATAATTTCATGTCGACATGCACTTCTGCTGGCCATTAAATTTTATGAGAGATATTTTACCAAATTGAAAATAAGTTGCTAACATGTAATACTTTTATTTAAGAGTATTTACATGTAGCTAAGGCAGCAGTTTTTATGTTTCGTACGTGACACTTGAAGCTTAAGTTCAGGGTGTCACAGTGTGGTATCCGAATAGTTATGCTTTTTTGTAGACTTTTTTTCTTAAAAAGAAAAGTTACTGTCCTTCATCATCGAGCAAGCTAGCAACTGACTTTCAATCGACGATCAAGGTAGAAACTTCTTTTTAAAGTTTATGAGTTTTCTTATGCAATGAACTGCTATATCTATGGCTGGATATATGAATATTTTGAATCAAGTCATGGTTGAGATTATGAAGTCATTAACACTTATATCAAATTATTTATTAGAGCCTTGTAGAGTAATATAATCAATTTTTGTCCTAGTTATGGCGCGAATGGTAAGAATCCCCACAAGGACAGAAGCTTGTGGTTTTGCGAAGAAGCGGGACATATTATTGGCATTTTACTATAATTATTGTATGCATCCACTCCATAGCCTCGAACAACATCTTGATCTACTAGATTGCATTGTTGAGATGTTATGGGAGATACACCATAGCATAAGGGATAAGGTGAAGATACGTAGGTTATATAAAATTGTTCCAGAACCTTGGGCTTCAGTCATAAATGAGATCGTACTATGGTCTGATGATGACCTTTCATATGAGGACCTTACATACTTACTTCGAGAAAGTTATGAAACTAGCCACAATTTACGGCGAAACTTTAAGAAGATTATAACCTTATCCATGAATACTACCAATTCTAGGCTAGATAATGGACCGTTGGCTAAGTGCTTTTCGAGAGTTCTAGATGAAAGTTTTCTCGTACCATTACCAGATAGTTCGGAACAAAGCATGTTAGAGGAAGAACCAGAAGAAGGCCTAGATGAAGAACCCGAGGAGGATCCAGAAGAAATAGAAGATTAGACACCATCTTATCTAGTTATCTTTGTTTTTGGAATAGAATGGGATGTAATACGTACATCTACTTTTGAATGTATGTACCGTACCTTAACATGACTTTTGTTTGTGAAAAATAATAATGTATATATATGAAGGAAAGTTGTCTTGACCTTTGGATGTTTTTAAAGTTAGTATTACATCCTGAAGAAATTCTAACTGGATGAATATTTTTCATTCAAAGGAAATGCCTCCAAAGCGCAACCATGGCAGAGCACCGAATTCCAATATGAACTTAGGCAGCGGCAATGCTAATGCTAGTTCTACTGGTGGGGAAGTTAATGTAGCAAACTTTGCACGAGAATTGCTTGCCGTAATGCGGGAATTGGGACAACAACAACAGGCACCACCTTTGACTGGACAACGAACACTAAATCAACAAGTACCAACTGATCATCAGGAGCCCAACCAACCAGCTATTCAACCTCAAATAGTACCTAACCCGAGGGATCGAACTGCAATGATAGAACAATTTCGTAAAATGAACCCTCCATCATTCGAGGGGGGTATGGATCCCTTGGCAGTTGAAGACTAGTTACGAGAACTAGAATGTATCTTTAAATTTATAAGATATGAAGATGCTGAAAAGGTAACATTTTCAGTGTTTATGTTAAAGAAGGGGGCTAGCCATTGGTGGGACATGACTACCAGGTCATTAACACCTGCTGAAGAATAGACTATAACTTGGGTGAGATTTAAGGTACTCGTAGAAGAAAAATTCTTCCCAGCAGCTGTGAAACATCAGAAAGAGATGGAGTTCCTCAAACTCCAGCAAGGAACCATGATCCTCGTGGAATATGAACGCAAATTTGAGGAATTATCAAGGTTTGCTCCACATCTAGTGGATACGAAGGAAAAGCGGGCTAGAAGGGTCGAACGTGGGCTCCAACCTTATATTCATGATATAGTGTCAGTTCTCGAGCTAAACACTTATCGAGAAGTCCTGAAGCGAGCACAGACTATTTCTTATCAAAGAACTCAAAACGTTGGAAATTCTTACCAAGTTCAAAATTTCTCCGGTAAGAGGAAGTGGAACTTTGATAGACAGAATAACGCTAAAGGAAAAGGGAATAATGCACCAAAGAAAGGAAAGATGGAGATAGTAGGAGCTGGTGGTGATAAATGTTATCCTAAGTGCGATAGACCTCACAAAGGAGAATGCTTATTGGGAAAAATGTTTGTTTCAAGTGTGGAAAATTAGAACATTTTGCTAAAGAATGTCCCCAAAATCAGACACGGAAGGCTAGAGATGACAAGAGAGGAAAAGCAAAAGTTTTCTCCTTATCCAAGCAAGAAGCAGAGCGAGACCCTAGTGTCCTCGCAGGTATCGTCTCTGTTTCCAATATGCCTGCATTTGTACTTATAGATTCTGGAGCTACACATTCGTTCATTTCTTCTTTGTTTGTTGCAAAGTCTGAAGTAAAATGTGAATTCCTTCCATATACCTCAGAAATCTCCCTTCCATCTGGAAAGATACTTGTGGCTGACCAAATCGCTAGAAATCTTAAGATGAAAATTGATGGTAGAGGTATAGCGGTAGATCTAATTCTATTAACGATAAAAGACTTTGATGTTATCCTTGGTATGGACTGGTTATCTAAAAACTATGCAACTATTCATTGTACCAAGAGAATGGTGATTTTTCGAAGACCGGGCGAGGAAGAGTTTCGCTTTGTGGGAACTGAGGCAAATACCTTGTCTCCTATAGTGTCAACAACTCAGGTTGAAAGGACGCCGAAAAAATAATTAGGTTAAAGATTTCTATTATCGATGACCAACATTAAACAAGATAAGTTGTTAGTTGAGGATGTTCGAATAGTTCGACACTATAAAGATGTTTTTTCCAGAAGACCTTCTAGGTGTACCACCAGATAGGCAAGTAGAGTTTACCATCGACTTGGTACCAGGAGCAACACCTATTTCAAAGGCCCCATATCGTATGGAACCATTAGAACTGCAAGAGTTGAAGGTATAGTTGAAGGAGCTTCTAGATAAGGGTTTCATTAGACCAAGTGTATCACCTTGGAATGCACCTGTGTTATTTATGAAAAAGAAGGTTGGAACAATGAGGCTGTGCATTGACTATCGAGAATTGAATCACCTCACTATCAAAAACAAATATCCACTTCAAAGAATAGAAGATTTGCTTGACCAGCTCAAGGGGCCTACAGTATTTTCAAAGATCGATCTAAGATCAAGATATCATCAATTGAAAATTAAGTCAAATGATATCCCTAAGATGGCTTTTAGGACGCGTTATGGGTATTGTGAATTTTTGATGATGCCTTTTGGATTAACTAATGCCCCGGCAGTATTTATGGATCTAATGAACAGAGTATTCCATGAATACTTAGACCAATTTGTCATAGTTTTTATTGATGGCATCGTAATCTATTCGAAGAATAATGAGGAACACGAGAAACATCTCATGATTGTCTTGGAAACTCTAAGAGAAGAGAAGCTTTATGCCAAATTCAAGAAATGTGAATTCTGGTTGGATAAAATAGGGTTTTTGGGGCACGTAATCACAGCACAAGGAATTGAGATAGACCCAACTAAAGTAAAAGCAGTAAATAATTGGGTAAGACCAACCAATGTTAAAGAGATACACAGCTTCTTAGGATTGGCTGGTTACTATAGAATATTTATCGAGGGATTTTCTAAAATACCAGGACCATATATGGAAATAAGTGTGAAATTTATACTGATCATAAGAGTTTGAAGTACTTTTTCACCCAAAAGGAATTAAATATGAGGCAGAGGAGATGGCTAGAGCTAGTGAAGGATTACGATTGCACTATCCTTTACCATCCTGGTAAAGCTAATGTAGTAGCAAATGCTCTTAGCAGAAAGGCAGTTGGACAATTGGCAGTATTAATTACTATGCAAGACCACTTGTTAAAGGATTTCAAAAACTTACATCTAGAAGTAATTGTTCCACCAACCCAAACTATCACCAGGATGACGACTCTAATGATTCGACCAACACTTAGAGATCGAGTAAGAGTAGCACAGGATGATGACTCTTTCCTGCAAAAGATTAAATCCGAAGTTGGTACTTGCAAGCGAAAGGATTTTGAATTAGGCAGTGATAAAGCCTTACTTTTTAAGGGAAGGTTGTGTGTACCGAAAGATGAGGGATTGAGGAATGAAATTCTTGAAGAAGCATACTTAACTCCATATACTGCTCATCCAGGAGGTACAAAAATGTATCGTGATCTAAGGAGTATGTTTTGGTTGAGAAATATGAAACGGTGCATAGGTCTTTTTGTCAAGAGGTGCATGACTTGGCAACAGGTAAAAGTTGAACATCAACGGTCATCTGGAATGTTGGAACTGTTAACAATTCCACAATGGAAATGGGAGCATATAACTATGGATTTTGTTATGGGTTTTCCAAAATCAACTAGGGAAAATGATGCTATGTGGGTTATAGTGGATCGGTTAACAAAGTCAGCTCATTTCCTACTGGTAAGAATGAATTTTAGTATGGATCAATATGCGCGATTGTACATCAAAGAGGTCATCCGTTTGCATGGTATCCCAACCTCAATTGTATCGGATAGAGATCCAAGATTTACCTCAAAATTTTGGAAAAGTTTGCAAGGAGCTATGGGAACCAAGTTAAACTTCAGCACAACTTTTCATCCTCAAACCGATGGACAATCGGAGAGGACTATATAGACTTTGGAGGATATGCTACGTGTCTGCGTCCTTGATTTAGGAGGCAGTTGGGGAAGTTATGTACCATGGGTAGAGTTTGCCTATAATAATAGCTATCAAGCTACAATAAAGATGGCACCTTACGAAGCTCTCTATGGCAGGAGATGTAGAGCTCCTCTTTATTGGGATGAAGTAGGTGAACGAAGAGTTTTAGGACCCGAAATAATTGAGGAAACTAGTTGAGCAGTTGATAAAATAAGAGCTAGAATCAAGGCAGCCTAGGACTGACAAAAAAAGTTATGCTGATAAAAGGAGAAAAGATTTGGCATTTAATGTGGGTGATAAGGTTTTCTTAAAAGTAGCACCAATGAAGGGAGTTCTTCGCTTTGGAAAGAAGGGAAAACTTCGACCAAGATTCATAGGTCCTTTTGAAATTTTGCAGAAAGTTGGAAATGCAGCCTATCGAATTGCTCTACCACCAGATTTGTCAGCAATTCATGATGTGTTCCACTTGTCAATGCTTCGACAATATGTACCAGATCAAACTCATGTAGTTAGTTATCAACCATTGGATATCTAACAAAACATGACTTATGAGGAAAAACCAGTAACAATATTGAATCGTAAAATCTAACAACTAAGGAGAAAGGAAATTCCGTTAGTGAGAGTTCAATGGAGAAACCAGAATGTCGAAGAATCAACTTGGAAAAGAGAAGAGGAAATCAAGATCAAGTATCCAGAACTTTTCAACTAAGTTCAAGGTCATTTCGAGGACGAAATTTTTTTAAGGGAGGAGGGATGTAATACTCCAAAATCTTGTGCTCATTTAATTTTTAGGATTGCAATTTAACTTTTCAAAATTTAGTATGGCCAAAATTATTAATGGTTTCCAAATTTTCATTGGTCGATTTATTAAAAGTTTACCAAAATTAGTTAATTAGGGGTTTGGGATAAATGTCAAATTTTACACCTAATTACTAAAGATAAGCATTTTTTTCCACTTGGCTGAGAGTAGAATGTTATCTTTGTAGTGAGGTAACAAACAAGCATGAGGTGGCTAAGGCAAGCATGAAGTGTTTAACTTAAACATGAGGTGTTTAGTTAAATTTATGAAGTGCATCCATGCAACCCACGTGGAGACAATTGTTGAAGAGTCACCTTTACTTAATCATTAAGTCCTCTTACCTTTAAATAAGAAATGTTGCTACCATTTATTTCCCTTGCAAAATAAAAATAGAATATCACTTGTAAGAAAGGGCAATGAATACGTGAGGAAAAGGGGACAAAGCCTAGCACTCTCAATTCATCTTTCAACTGAAATTTCTTCAAGTTTTACAGTAAGATATTTTCTATGCTTAAGTGGTAGGATTTCATAGTAATATTTATGCTTAAGCTATGCATGAAAACCATAATATGAAAGATGTGGACAAGTCCACAAAGTTAGATATCTATTTATGCCTTAGGACAAGTCCGAAGGGCACCGGCAAGCCGGAATGTGCAAGTATGTGTTTGAATGCATTCTTTTGTGTAGTATTAACATGTTAAATCCAAGCATCGTATCTTACTGAGTATTCTTTATACTCATAGTATTCCATACTAAATTTTCAGATCCATAATTGTGGAGTTGGTGGAAGTCAGTTGGCTTAATCGATGATGGATTAAGGACAAAGTTATTTTACATCGAAGTTTCTTCTTTGTATGTTTTATTTGACTGTTTTCCATATGTTTTTCTTATGTTATTATATAAACACATGTATAAGACATGATGTAATATGGTACCGGAAGTAAATTATGTAATTATATCTTCCATGTTATGTTAAGAGACGTTTTTTTTTTTTTAGACTTTCCCTTGCAAGTGATAAAAAGGCAGAAACGGGACAGTTTTTGGGTCAACTTCAAAACATTATTTCTGACTCCATAAACGTCTATTTGAGGCTCTAAAAATATTTCTGCGTTCCACTTTGAGTTTTCTTAATATGGGTGCAAGAATCACTCAATTTGGATATCCGTGGCCTGAGATATGAATTTTTAAGCGTTGAAGGGTCAATCTGAACTTTTTGTGCAACACCTCACTGTTTTCAGTAAAACGCCCATATCATATGATCTTGAAAATTTTTCATATTTTAGCCTCGAAAACTACTTGAAAATATCTTTTTAATGCCACAAATTTCATAGAAAACGGAGTTGGGATGAATTTTATAAAAATAGTTGAACTTGCTGCCCCAACTAACCATGGCAGTGTCGAGTCTGTAAATGTAAAGTATAATTTCATGTCGACATGCACTTCTGCTGGCCATTAAATTTTATGAGAGATATTTTACCAAATTAAAAATAAGTTTCTAACATGTAATATTTTTATTTAAGAGTATTTACATGTAGCGAAGGCAACAGTTTTTATGTTTAGTACGTGACACTCAAAGCTTAAGTTCGGGGCGTCACATAAAGTGTTTCTGAAAGTAGCACCGATGAAAGGTGTACTTAGATTTGGAAAGAAAGGCAAGCTACGACCCCGGTATATCGGACCTTTCGAGATACTTCATAGAGTTGGAAATGTGGCTTACCAACTAGCTTTGCCACCTGAATTATCGGCAGTGCATAATGTGTTCCATATATCAATGATAAAGAAGTATATACATGATCCTAATCATGTAGTGAGTTATCAAACCTTGGAGGTACAAAAAGATTTGTCGTACGAGGAACTACTCAGGATATTGGATCGAAAAGTGCATAACTAAGGAATAAAGAGATTCAGCTGGTTAAGATACAGTGGAATCATCACGGCGTAGAAGAAGCCACTTGGGAAAAAGACGAATAAGCTAAAGACAAGTATCCAACACTATTCGCCCAATCAGAAGGTAAATTTCAAGGACAAAATTTTAATTAAGGTGTGGGGGATGTAGAACCCCAAATAATTCTAGACACCTTAGTGGCACTAAGACATGAATATTGGATGACTAAAGTATACTTCAGATTTTTAGTCTCATTTGAAACCCATTTTCGACATAGGAAACATTCGATTTGGAAAATGATATCTCAATAAAAGTTGTAGCTCTTTGAGCTTACTTTCCAACGCACTTTGAATTACCTCAATTGGATATCGGGAGAAGAAGTTATGATAGAAATATTGAAAGCTGTGTAGTGTCAACCGGACTACAACTGGTCGATCGAAACTGCCTGAAATAAAAATTCTCATTTTTCTCTAGAATTTAAATATTTATTTTCATCAATTATTTTCTCAAAAGGCCACCCATGTTTTTGGTAATAAAAATCCCACTAAATTGAAGCATTTAACGTCAAACTTAAATGGCACCCATATTTTCTCTCTTAAATGAAATTTGACCCTTCATTTGCTTTAAGTTGTGGGATATTTACCTATAAATAGAGACCTCATTTCACTCATTTTTTCTCACACCAAAAGCAAGAGCTTTTACATACTAAAGAAAGAGTTTCCAAGAGAGAAAAAGAGAGGGAGGAAAACTATTTTTCCTAGAAGTTTAATAAGTGTCTTCAAGCATCAATTCTCAACGGTTTTAAAACATCCAAGGAGTGCATTTCTTTCAACGTCCAAGTTTCATCGAAGTTTTCAATCCAAGTTTTCAAAGTTTCAAAAGCATCAATCAAGGTAGGTAGAGGTGCAATGTGTTTAATCGTGTTAAGTAATAAGTTTCGATTCATGTCAATGTTTGTATGTCAAATGGTACTCCAGTACGGCATATCCCTCTATGTTAATGGTTGTATGTCAAATGGTACTCCGGTACGGCATACCCCTTCATGTAAAATGGTGCCTCCGAGTACGGCATGTATGAAAAGTTATAAAGTTAATATTTTGAAATGTATAGCTTGATCACAAATGCACCTATGACACCTATTGAGTTTTTCAACTCACGGGTTTAATCCCATCTCTACAGATTGAAAAAATTCTACCTCGGGCATGGATGGAGGAGAAGATGGAGAGTGATGCAACGAGGCCATGGAAATCCAGTGAATAAGTGATTTGGATTTATTTTTATGAAATGTTTTCCAATGTTATTTCTTTAAAGTTTTGAATAATGCAGAATGCGAGAACAAGTTATGTTTTCTTCATATAAATTACATTTTGTTGTTTTGAAAAATGATTCAGTGTTTTTCTTAAAGTATTTGAAGTATTGTTATTTAAATTATTATTCGAAGATGTAAGCTTCCGCTAAAACGTGTACACTTGTTACTAAACCACCGGTTAAGCTAAGTAAAATAAGTAGCGTTCTGGTCCACTAGGGGTCGGGGCGTTACAAAGTGTAAACTAAAGTGTACACCATAGTGCACATGTCGCATGGTTCTTACAGATTGAACTTTGCTATTTGTACACTGATTTTTGACTCGTTGTTTGACACTTGCATTGTTGTCAAGTGTGAATTGGATGGGATAACTGTTTCAAATTTAAACAGTCCAAAAGTGTAATGTCACATCGCAAAGTGTAAACTAAAGTGTACACCATAGTGTACGTGTCGCAACGTTCTTACCGATTAAGCTTCACTATTTGTACACTGATTTTTCACTCGTTATTTGACACTGCATTGTTGTCAAGTGTCAATTGGATGGAAAAATTGTTTGAAATTTAAACCGTCGAATAGGGTAATTTCACGTGGCAAAGTGTAAACTAAAGTGTACACCATAGTGCTCATTGAGCAAGGTCCTTGCCGATTGAACTTTGCTATTTGTACCCTGAATTTTGACACGTTGTTTGACAGTTGCATTGTTGTCAAGTGTCAATTTGATGGAAAAGCTTTTTGATATTTAAACTGTCCAACAGGGTAATATCACGTGGTAAAGTGTAAATTAAAGTGTACACCAAGGTTCTTACCTATTGAACTTTGCTATTTGTACACTGATTTTTGACACTTGCATTGTTGTCAAGCGTCAAATGGATGGGAAAACTATCTAAAATTTAAACTGTCCAACATGGTAATGTCACGTGGCAAAGTGTAAACTAAAGTGTACGCCAAAGTGTACATTGAGCAAGGTCCTTACCGATTGAACTTTGTTATTTGTATACTGATTTTTGACACGTTGTTTAACACTTGCATTGCTGTCAAGCTTAAATTGGATGGAAAAACTATTAGAAATTTAAACTGTCCAACAGGGTGATGTCACGTGGCATAGCGTAAACAAAAGTGTACACCATAGTGTACACGTAGCAAGGTTTTTATCGATTAAACTTTGTTATTTGTACACTGATTTTTGACACGTTGGTTGACACTTGCATTGTTGTAAAGGGTCAGTTGGGTGGGAAACTGTTTGAAAATTAAGTTGTTTAATAGGGTAATGTAACGTGGCAAAGTGCAAACTAAAGTGTACACCATAGTGTACATACGGCAAGGTCCTTACTGATTGAACTTTGCTATTTGTACACTGATTTTTGACAAGTTGTTTGACACTGGCATTGTTGTCAAGTTTTAATTGGATGAAAAAACTATTTGACATTTAAACTGTCCAACAGGGTAATGTCATGTGGCAAAGTGTAAAATAATGTGTACACCATAGTGGACATGTAGCAAGGTTCTTACCGATTGAACTTTACTATTTGTACAGTGATTTTGCACGTTGTTTGACACTTGCATTGTTACCAAGGTCAGTTCGGTGGGAAAACTATTTGAAAATTCAACTGTCCAATAGGGTAATGTCACGTGGTAAAATGTAAACTAAAGTATACACCGTAGTGTACATGTGCCAAGGTCCTTACCGATTGAACTTTGCTATTTGTACGCTGATTTTTGACCCGATGTTTGAAACGTACGTTGTTGTCAAGTGTTAATTGAATGGAAAAACTGTTTGAAATTTAAATTGTCCAAAAGGGTAATGTCACATGGTAAAGAGTAAACTAAAGTGTACACCATAGTGTACAAGTCGCAAGGTTCTTACCAATTGAGCTTCGCTATTTGTACACTGATTTTTCACACGTTGTTTAACGCTTGCATTGTTGTCAAGTGTCAATTGCATGGAAAAACTATTTGAAATTTAAACTATCCAATGGGGTTATTTCACGAGGCAAAGTCTAAATTAAAGTGTACACTATAGTGTACATGTAGCAAGGTTCTTACCGATTGAACTTTGCTATTTGTACACTGATTTTTGACACATTGTTTGACACTTGCATTGTTGTCAAGGGTTAGTTGGGTGGGAGAATTTTTTGAAATTTAAACTATCTAATAGGGTAATGTAACGTGGCAAAGAGTAAACTAAAGTGTACACCATAGTGTATATGTGGCAAGGTCCTTAACGATTGAACTTTGCTATTTGTAAACTAATTTTTGACACGTTGTTTGATACTTTCATTGTTGTCAAGTGTCAGTTAGATGGGAAAACTATTTGAAATTTAAACTGTCCAACAAGGTAATGTCACGTGGTAAAGTGTAAACTAAAGTGTACATATAGCAAGCTGCTTACCGATTAAACTTTGCTATTTGTGCATTGATTTTTGACACGTTGTTTGATACTTGCGTTGTTGTCAAGTGTCAATTAGATGGAAAAATAGTTTGAAATTTATACTGTCCAACAAGGCAATGTCAAGAGGCAAAGTGTATGCTAAAGTGTGTACGCCATAGTGTACATGTAGCAAGGTTCTTACCGATTAAAGTTTGCTATTTGTACACTGATTTTTAACACATTGTTTGAAATTTTCATTGTTGTCAAGTTTTAATTGGATGGGAAAACTATTTGAAATTTAAAATGTCCAACGTGGTATTGTCACGTGACAAAGTGTAAACTAAAGTGTATACCATAGTGTACATTGAGCAAGGTCCTTACCGATTGAACTTTGCTATTTGTACACTGATTTTTGACACGTTGTCTACATGGTCAACTGAATCGGCTAAACCGTGCTCTGATACCACGCTGTAACGCCCCGACCCCTTGTGGACCGGAATGCTACTTACTTTACTTAACTAACCGATGGTTTAGTCATAGGAGAATATGTTTTAGCGGAAGCTTAATTTTTACAATGATAATTTTAACAACAACCTTTCAAATACTTTAAATAATTTTTTTGAAGAAAACACAACTTGTGTTCGTGTTCAGCGTTATTCAAATACTTCAAAGAAACAACATTGAAAACGTTCAAAAAAAATCTAAATCACTTGTTCACCGGGTTTTCCATGGGCTCGTTGCACCACTCTCCATCTTTTCCATCATCCAGGCCCAAGGTAGAATCATATCAATCTGTAAAAAGGGGGTTAAACTCGTGAGTTAAAAAAACTCAATAGATACCCTTGGTGCATTCGTGATCAAGCTATACATTTCAAAGCTGTAACTTTAGAAACATTTTCATAGTAGGATTTTCGGTAGAATCCCAAACACGTAGAGTCATAACTTAACAAGATGCCTCGATCGGAAGTACATGCCGTACTCGGAGGTACCATTAGACATAGAGGTGTATGCCGTACCGGAGGTACCATTAGACATACAAACATTAACATAAATCTTCATTTGCTAAAAACTTATAACTTAACACGAATTAATACTTTGCACCTCTACCTCCCTAGATCGATGCTTTGAACCTTGTTGAAAAATGCACTCCTTTGATGTTTAAAAAAAATACTCCGTTGAGAATTGATGCTTGGAAAAAACTTCTTGATAGCACTAAAACTTTTAGGAAAAACTAATTTTCCTCCCTCTCCTTTCACTTTTTTCTAGACTTGAAAACTCTCTCTTTTATGCTTAGAAGCTTTTACCTTGGTGTGAAAAATGTGCATGCATTGGGGCCTATTTATAGGTGAAAATCTCACAACTTAAGGGCAAGTGAAGGGCCTAATGCTCATTAATACGGGTGCCATTTATGTGGGAGTTATAGGTTTAAGAAGGTGCTAGAAAATCGTGTAGGAATTTGACTTATCATATTCTGCGTACTTCGGTTGATACTATACAGCTTTTAGTATTTCTATCATAACGTCTTCTCCCGTTATCCGATTAAGGTAATTCAAAGTGTGTTGGGAAGCCAACTCAAAGAGCTACAACTTTTATTTTGATATCATTTTCCTAATCAAATGTTTTCTATGTGTTAAACGGGTCTCAAATGAGACTAAAAATCTGAAGTATACTTTAGCCATCCAATATTCATGTCTTAGTGCCACTAAGGTGGTTAAAATTATTTGGGGTTCTACATCCCCCACACCTTAGTTAAAATTTCGTAATTTACCTTTTGATTGGGCGAATAGTGTTGGATACTTGTTTTTGGCTTCCTCTTCTCCTTTCCAAGTGGCCTCTTCTATTTCATGATTATTCCATTGTATTTTGACCAATTGAATTTCTTTGTTCCTTAGTTTATGCACCTTTCGATCCAATATCCTAATTGGTACCTCTTCATAGGATAAGTCCTTTTGTACTTCCATGGACTGATAGTTCACTACATGATTAGGATCATGCACGTACTTCTTGATCATTGATACATGGAACACGTTGTGCACTGTCGATAACCCAGGTGGGAGCGCTAACGGAAAGGCTACATTTCCAATCCTATCAAGTATCTCGAATGGTCCGATATAGCTGGGTCGTAGCTTTCCTTTCTTGCCAAACCTAAGTACACCTTTCTTCGGTGCCACTTTCATAAACACTTTTTCTCCAACTTTGAATTCTAAATCCTTCCTCCTTGTATCCGCATAGCTCTTCTATCGATCCTGTGCTACCTTTATCCTTGCACAGATCTTATTGATTGCCTGTTTAAGAAGGTCCTAGAAAATCGTGTAGGAATTTGACTTTTCATATTCTAAGTACTTCAGTTGATACTATACAACCTTTAGTATTTCTATCATAACTTCTTCTCTCGATATCCAATTGAGGAAATTCAAATTGTGTTGGAAAGCTAACTCAAGAAGCTATAACTTTTCTTCAGATATCATTTTCCAAATCGAATGTTTTCTATGTCATAAATGGGTCTCAAATGAGTCTAAAAATCTAAAATATACTTTAGCCATCCAATATTCATGTCTTAGTGCCACTAAGGTGTTTGAAATTATTTGGGGTTCTACAGTTTGACACTTGCATTATTGTAAAGTGTCAATTGGTTTAGAAAACTATTTGAAATTTAAACTGTCCAACAGGGTAATGTCACGTGGAAAAGTGTAAACTAAAGTGTCCACCATAATGTAAATGTCGCAAGATTCTTACCGATTGAACTTTGCTCTTTGTACACTGATTTTTAACCCATTGTTTGACACCTGCATTGTTGTCAAGTGTTAATTGGATGGAAAAACTGTTTGAATATTTAAACTATCCAAAAGGGTAGTGTCACGTGGCAAAGTGTAAACGAAATTGTACACCATAGTATACATGTCGCAAGGTTCTCACCGATTGTGCGTCGCTATTTGTACACTGATTTTTCACACGTTGTTTGACCCTACATTGTTGTCAAGTGTCAATTGGATGGGACAACTATTTGAAATTTAAACTGTCCAACAAGGTAATGTCACGTATCAAAGTGTAAACTAAAGTGTGCACCATAGTGTACACGTAGCAAGGTTCTTACCGATTGAACTTTGCTATTTGTACAGAGATTTTCAACACGTTTTTTGACACTTGCATTATTGTCAAGAGTTAATTGGATGGAAAAACTGTTTGAAATTTAAACTATCTAGCAGGGTAATGTCATGTGGTAAAGTGTAAACAAAAGTGTACATGTTGCAAGGTTCATACCGATTGAACTTTGCTCTTTGTACATTGCTTTTTGACACGTTGTTTGACACTTACGTTGTTGTCAAGTGTCAATTGGATGAAAAAACTGTTTGAAATTTATATTGTCCAGCAGGGTAATGTCACACTGCAAAGTGTAAACTAAAATGTGTACACCATAGTGTACATGTTGCAAGGTTCTTACTGATTGAACTTTGCTATTTGTACGAATGCATGGGAAAACTGTTCGAAATTTAAACTGTCCAGCAGGTTAATGTCATGTGGCGACGTGTAAACTAAAGTGTGTACACCATAGTGTACATGTAGCATGGTTCTTATCGATTGAACTTTGCTATTTGTACACTGATTTTTGACACATTTTTTGGCTCTTGCAATGTTATCAAGTGTCAATTGGATGGCAAAACTATTTGAAATTTATACTGTCCAGCAGGGTAATGTTACGTGGCAGAGTGTGTACTAATACATGTCGCAAGGTTCTTACCGACTGAACTTTGCTATTTGTACACTAATTTTGGACATGTTGTTTGACACTTGCATTGTAGTCAAGTGTCAATTGGATGGAAAAAATATTTGAAATTTAAATTTTCCATAAGGATAATGTCCCTTGGCAAAGTATAAAATAATGTGTGCAAGGTTCTTACCGATTGAACTTTTCTATTTGTACACTGATTTTCGATATGTTGTTTGATACTTGCCTTGTTTTCAAGTTCTAATTGGATGGAAAAAATGTTTGAAATTTAAATTGTCCAACAGGGTAATGTCACGTGGCAAAGTGTAAACTAATGTGTACACCACAATGTACATGTCGCAAGGTTCTGACCGATTGAACTTTCCTATTTGTACACTGATTTTTGACACATTATTTGACACATACATTGTTGTCAAGTTTCAATTAGGTGAGAAAGCTGTTTGAAATTTAAACTATCCAACAGAGTAATGTCACGTGGCAAAGTGAAAACTAAAGTGTACACCATAGTGTACATGTAGCAAGGTCCTTACCAATTAAATTTTGCTATTTGTACACTAATTTTTGACCCGTTGTTTGACACTTGCATTATTGTCAAGTGTCAATTGGATGGGAAAACTGTTTGAAATTTAAGCTTTCCAACTGGGTAATGTCACGTGATAAAGTGTAAACTAAAGTGTACACCATATTGTGCATGTAGCGAGGTTCTTACCGATTGAACTTTGTTATTTGTACACAGATTTTTGACACATTTTTTGACACTTGCATTGATGTCAAGTGTTAATTGGATGCGAAAACTATTTGAAATTTAAATTATCCAATAGGGTAATGTCACGTGGCAAAGTGTAAACGAAAGTGTACACCATAGCGTACACATAGCAAGGTTCTTACAAATTAAACTTTGTTATATGTACACTGATTTTTAACACGTTGTTTAACACTTGCATTGTTGTCAAGTGTCAATTGGATGGAAAAACTGTTTGAAATTTAAACTGTCCAATAGGGTAAAATCACGTCGTAAAGTGTAAACTAAAGTGTACATGTAGCAAGGTTCATTCCGATTGAACTTTGCTATTTGTACACTGATTTTTAACACGTTGTTTAACACTCGCATTATTTTCAAGTGTTAATTGGATCGAAAAATTGTTTGAAATTTATACTGTCCAATAGGGTCATGTCACGTGGCTAAGTGTAAGTTAAAGCGTGTACACCATTGTGTACATGTAGCAAGGTTCTTACCGATTGAACTTTGTTATTTGTACACTGATTTTGGACAGGTTGTTTGACACTCGTATTGTTGTCAAGTATCAATTGGATGGAAAAACTATTTGAAATTTATGCTATCCAACTGTGTAATGTCACGTGGCAAAGTGTAAACTAAAGTATACACTATAGTGTACATGTTGCAAGGACCTTACCGATCGAACTTTGATATTTGTATACTGATTTTTGACACGTTGTTTGATACTTGCATTGTTGTCAAGTGTCAATTGGATGGCAATGCTATTTGAAATATAAGCTGTCCAGCAGTGCAATGTGACGTGACAAAGTGTAAATTAAAGTGTACACCGTAGAGTACATGTAGCAAGGTTCTTACCGATTGAACTTTGCTATTTGTACACTGATTTTTGACATGTTGTTTGACACTACATTGTTGTCAAGTGTTAATTTGATGGGAAAACTGTTTGAAATTTAAACTGTCCATCCGGGTAATGTCACGTGCCAAAGTGAAAACTAAAGTGTACACCATAGTGTACATGTAGCAAGGTCCTTACCAATTGAACTTTGCTATTTGTACAATTGGATAGGAAAACTGTTTGAAATTTAAACTGTCCAGCATGGTAATGTCACGTGGCAAGGTGTAAACTAAAGTGTGTATGCCGTAGTGTACATGTAGCAAGGTTCATACCGATTGAACTTTGCTATTTGTACACTGATTTTTGGCACGACGTTTGACACTTGCATTGTTGTCACGTGTCAATTGGATGGGAGAACTTTTTTGAAATTTAAACTGTCTAACAAGGTAATGGCACGTGGCAAAGTGTAAACTAACATAGTGCACATGTCGCAATGTTTTTATCGATTGAACTTTACTATTTGTACACTGATTTTTGACACGTTGTTTGACACTTCATTATTGTCAAGTGCCAATTGGTTGGGAAACTATTTCAAATTTAAACTGTCCAACAGGGTAATGTCATGTGGTAAAATGTAAATTAAAGTGTGCACCATAGTGTACACGTAGCAAGTTTTTACCGATTGAACTTTGCTATTTGTACACTGATTTTTCACACGTTGTTTGACACTTGCATTGTTATCAAGTGTTAATTGGATGGGAAAACTATTTGAAATTTAAACTGTCCAAAAGGGTAATGTCACGTGGCAAACTGTAAACCAAGGTGTACACCATAGTGTACATGTAGCAAGGTCCTCACCGATTGAACTTTGGTAATTGTACACCGATTTTTGATACGTTGTTTGACACTTGTATTGTTGTCAAGCGTCAATTGGATGTGAAAGCTGTTTGAAATTTAAATTGTCCAACTGGGTAATGTCACATGACAAAGTGTAAACTAAAGTGTACACCACAATGTACACATAGCAAGGTTCTTACCGATTGAATGTAAACTAAAGTGTACACCATAGTGTACATGTAGCAAGGTTCTTATCGATTGAACTTTGCAATTTGTACACTTAATTTGGACACGTTGTTTGACACTTGCATTGTTGTTAAGTATTAAGTTGTTGAGAAAACTGTTTGAAATTTAAATTGTCCAGCAAGGTAATGTCAAGTGGTAAAGTGTAAACAAAAGTGTATATGTAGCAAGGTTCATAGCGATTGAACTTTGCTATTTTACACTGATTTTTGACACATTGTTTGACATTTACATTGTTGTCAAGTGTCAATTGGATGGGAAAACTGTTTGAAATTTTTACTGTCCAGCCGGGTATGTCACGTGGCAAAGTGTAAACTAAAGTGTGTACACCATAGGGTACATGTAGCAAGGTTCTTAACGATTGAACTTCGCTATTTGTACACTAATTTTTGACACGTTGTTTGACACTTGTATTGTTGTCAAGTGTTAGTTGGATGGGAGAACTATTTGAAATTTAAACTATCCAACAGGGTAATGACACGTGGTAAAGTGTAAACTAAATTGTACACCATCGTGTACATGTCGCAATGTTTTTACCGATTGAACTTTGCCATTTGTACACTAATTTTTGACACTTGCATTGTTGTCAAATGTCAATTGGTTGGGAGACTATTTCAAATTTAAACTGTTTAATAGGGTAATATCACATGGCAAAATGTAAATTAAAGTGTACACCATAGTGTACATGTAGCAAGGTTGTTACCGATTGAACTTTACTATTTGTACACTAATTTTTGGCACGTTGTTTGACACTTACATTGTTGTCAAGTATTAATTGGATGGGAAATATATTTGAAATTTAAACTGTCCAACAGGATAATGTCACGTGGTAAAGTGTAAACTAAAGTGTACACCATAGTGTACATGTAGCAAGGTGCAAGGTCCTCACCGATTGAACTTTGCTATTTGTACACTGATTTTCGACACGTTGTTTGACACTTGCATTGTTGTCAAGTGTCAATTGGATGTGAAAACTATTTGAAATTAAAATTGTCCAACTAGGGTTATGTCATGTGACAAAGTGTAAACTAAAGTGTACACCATAGAGTACACGTAGCAAGGTTCTTACCGATTGAATGTAAACTAAAGTGTACACCATAGTGTACATGTAGCAAGGTTCTTACCGAATGAACTTTGCTATTTGTACACTTAATTTCGACAAGTTGTTTGACACTTGCATTGTTGTTAAGTGTCAATGGGTTGGGAAAACTGTTAAACTGTCCAGTAGGGTAATATCAAGTGGTAAAGTGTAAACAAACGGGTACGTGTAGCAAGGTTCATACAGATTGAACTTTGTTATTTGTACACTAATTTTTGACACGTCCTTTGACATTTACATTGTAGTCAAGTGTTAATTGGATGGGCAAACAGTTTGAAATTTATACTGTCCAGCTGGGTATGTCATGTGGCAAAGTGTAAACTAAAGTGTGTACACCACAGTGTACACGTAGCAAGGTTCTTACCGATTGAACTTTGCTATTTGTACACTTATTTTTGACACGTTGTTTGACACTTGTATTAATGTCAAGTGTCAATTGGAAGGGAAAATTGTTTGAAATTTAAATTGTCCAACAAGGTAATGTCACGTGAAAAAGTGTAAACTAAAGTGTACACCACAGTGTACATGTAGCAAGGTCCTCACCGATTTAACTTTGCTATTTGTACACTAATTTTCGACACATTGTTTGACACTTGCATTGTTGTCAAGCGTCAATTGGATGCGAAAACTGTTTAAAATTTAAACTGTCCAACAGTGTAATGTCACTTGACCAAGTGTAAACTAAAGTGTCACCATAGTTTACACGTACCAAGGTTCTTACCGATTGAGTGTAAACTAAAGTGTACACTGATTTTTGACACGTTATTTGACAATTGCATTGTTGTCAAGTGTCAATTGAATGGGAAAACTTTGTAAAATTTAAACTGTCCAATGGGGTAATGACACGTGACAAAGTGTAAACTAAAGTGTACACCATAGTGTACATGTAGCAAGGTTCGTACCGACTGAAGTTTACTATTTGTACACTGATTTTTACCACGTTCTTTGACACTTGTATTGTTGTCAAGTGTCAACTAGATGGTAAAAATATTTGATATTTCAACTGTCCAACATTGTAATGACACGTGGCAAAGTGCAAACAAAACTGTATAGCATAGTGTACATGTCAGAAGGTTCTTACAGATTGAACTTTGCTATTTGTACATTGATTTTTGACACGTTGTTTGACAATTACATTGTTGTCAAGTGTCAATTGAATGGGAAAACTATTTGAAATTTAAACTGTCCAAAAGGGTAATGACACGTGGCAAAGTGTAAGCTAAAGTGTACACCATAGTGTATATCTCGCAACGTTCTTATCGATTATATTTTGATATTTGTACACTGATTTTTGGCACATTGTTTGACAATTACATTGTTGTCAAGTGTTTATTGGATGGGAAATCTGTTAGAAATTTAAGCTGTCCTATAGGATAATGACACGTGGCAAGATGTAAACTAAAGTGTACACGATATTAAACATGTAGGAATGTCCGTACTGATTGAACATTGTTATTTGTACAATAATTTTTGAGACGTTCTTTGACACTTGCATTGTTACCAAGTGTAAATTAGATGAGAAAATTGTTTGAAATATAAACTGTCCATCGGGATATTGTCACGTGGCAATGTGTAAACTAAAGTGTACACTATAGTGCACATGTAGTAAGGTCCATACCAATTGAAATTTGCTATTTTTACACTAATTTTTGACATGTTGTTTGACACTTGCATTGTTGTCAAGTATCAATTGGATGGGAAAACGGTTTGAAATTTGAACTGTCCAATAGGGTAATGTCACTTGGCAAGGTGTAAATTAAAGTGTACACTATAGTGTACGTGTCGCAAAGTTCTTACCAATTGAACTTTACTATTCGTACACTGATTTTTGACACGTTGTTTGACACTTGCATTGTTGTCGAATGTCAATTGGATGGGAAAAGTATTGGAAATTTTAACTTCCAGCAGGGTAATGACACTAATTTTTAGACTCTTTGTTTGAAACCTACATTGTTGTCAATGTCACATGGCAAACTAAAGTGTATACCATAGTTTACATGTTGCAAGATTCTTACCGATTGAAGTTTGCTATTTGTACACTGATTTTTGCCACGTTGTTTGACACTTGCATTGTTGTCAAGTGTCAATTGGATAGGAAAATGGTTTGAAATTTGAACTGTCCTACAGGGCAATGACACAGGCAAAGTGTAAACTAAAGTTTACACCATAGTGTATGTGTCGCAAAGTTCTTACCGATTGAATTTTGCTATTCGCACAATGATTTTTAACGCGTAGTTCGACACCTGCATTGTTATCGAGTGCCAATTGGATGAGAAAAGTATTGGAAATTTAAACTGTTCAGCAGGGTAATGACATTTGGTAAAGTGTAAACTAAAGTGTACACCATAGTGTACATGTCACAAGGTTCTTACCGATTGAACTTTGACATTTGTACACTGATTTTTGACACGTTGTTTAACACTTACATTCTTGTCATGTGTCAATTGGATGGGAAAACTATTTGAAATTTAACTTGTCCAATAGGGTAATGCCACGTGGCAAAGTGTAAACTAAGGTGTACACCATAGTGTATGTGTAGCAAGGTTCATACAGATTGAATTTTGCTACTTGTACACTGATTTTTGACATGTTGTTTGAAACCTGCGTTGTTGTTAAGTGTTAATTGGACAGGAAAATAATTTGAAATTTAAATTGCCCAATAGGGTAATGTCACTTGGCAAAGTCTAAACTAAAGTGTACACCATAGAAAACATGTAGCAAGGTCATACAGATTGAACTTTGCTATTTACACTGATTTTTGACACGTTGTTTGACACTTGCATTGTTGTCGAGTTTCAATTGGGTGGGAAAAGTACTGGAAATTTAAATTGTCCAGCAGGGTAATGACACGTGGAGAAGTGTAAACTAAAGTGTACACCATAGTGTACATGTCACAAGGTTCTTACCAATTGACCTTTGCCATTTATACACTGATTTTTGACACGTTGTTTGACACTTGCATTCTTGTCATGTGTCAAATGGATGGGAAAACTATTTGAAAGTTAAATTGTCCAATAGGGTAATGTCAAGTGGTAAATTGTAAACTAAAGTGAATACCATAGTGCACATGCAGCATGGTTCATACCGATTGAACTTTGTTATTAGTACACTGATTTTTGACACGTTGTTTGACACATGCATTATTGTCAAGTGTCAATTGGTTGGGAAAACTATTTGAAATTTAAACTGTCCAACAGGGTAATGTCACGTGGCAAAGTGTAAACTAAAGTGTACACCATAGTGTACATGTAGCAAGGTCCTTTCCGATTAAAGTTTGCTATTTGTATACTGATTTTTGACACATTGTTTGACACATGCATTATTGTCAAGCATCAATTGGATGAAAAACTGTTTGAAATTTAAACTGTCAAAGAGGGTTGTGTCACGTGGCAAAGTGTAAACTAAAATGTACACCATAGTGTACATGTAGCAAGGTCCTTTTCAATTGAACTTTGCTTTTTGTACACTGATTTTCGACACGTTGTTTGATATTGTATTGTTGTCAAGTGTCGATTGGATGAGAAAACTATTTGAAATTTAAACTGTCATACAGGGTAATGTCACATGGTGAAATGTAAACTAAAGTGTACATGTAGCAAGGTTCATACCGTTTGAACTTTGCTATTTGACCACTGATTTTTGACACGTTGTTTGACACTTACATTGTTCTCAAGTGTCAATTGGACGTGAAAACTGTTTGAAATTTAAACTGTCCAACAGGGTAATGTCATGTGGCAAAGTGTAAACTAAAGTGTACACTATAGTGTACATGTAGCAAGGTCCTTTCCGATTCAACTTTGCTATTTGTACACTAATTTTCGACACGTTGTTTGGCACTTGTATTGTAGTCAAGTGTCGATTGGATGAGAAAATGGTTTGAAATTTAAATTGCCGTATAGGGTAATGTCACATGGTGCAGTGTAAACTAAAGTGTACATGTAGCATGGTTCATACCGTTTGAACTTTACTATTTGTACACTGATTTTTGACATGTTGTTTGACACTTACATTGTTGTCAAGTGTCAATTGGATGGGAAACTGTTCGAAATTTATGCTGTCCAACAGGGTAATGTCACACGACAAAGTGTAAACTAAAGTGTACACCGTAGTGTACATGTAGCAAGGTCCTTTTCGATTGAACTTTGCTATTTGTACACCGATTTTCGACACGTTGTTTGACACTTGTATTGTTGTCAAGTGTCGATTGGATGAGAAAATTGTCTAAAATTTAAACAGACGTACACGGTAATGTCGCGTGGTGAAGTGTAAACTAAAGTGTACATGTAGCAAGGTTCGTACCGTTTGAACTTTACTATTTGTACACTAATTTTTGATACGTTGCTTAACACTTACATTATTGTGAAGTGTCAATTGGATGGAAAAACTATTTGAAATTTATGCTGTCCAACAGGGTAATGTCACGTGGCAAAGTGTAAACTAAAGTGTAAATCATAGTGTACATGTCGCAAAGTTCTAACCGATTGAACTTTGCTACTCGTACACTGATTTTTGACACATTGTTTGACACTTGCATTGTTGTCGAGTTTCAATTGGATGGGAAAAGTGCCAAAAATTTAAACTGTCCAGCAGAGTAATGACATGTGGCAAAGTGTAAACTAAAATGTACACCATAGTGTACATGTCACAAGGTTCTTACCGATTGACCTTTACTATTTATACACAGATTTTTGACACGTTGTTTGACACTTGCGTTCTTGTCATGTGTCAATTGGATGGGAAAATTGATTGAAATTTAAATTGTCCAACAGGCTAATGTCTCGTGGTAAAGTGTAAACTAATGTATACGCCATAGTGTATGTGTAGCAAGGATCATACCGTTCGAACTTTGCTATTTGTACCCTGATTTTTGACACGTTGTTTGAAACCTGCATTGCTGCCAAGTGTCAATTGGCTAGGAAAATTGTTTGAAATTTAAATTGTCCAACAAGGCAATGTCACGTGGCAAAGTGTAAACTAAAGTGTACACCATAGTGTACGTGTAGCCAGGTTCATACCAAGTGAACTTTGCTATTTGGACACTGATTTTTGAAACGTTCTTTGACACTTGCATTGTTACCAAGTGTAAATTGGATGAGAAAACTATTTGAAATTTAAACTGTCGAGCAGGGTATTGTCACGTGGTAATGTGTAAACTAAAGTGTACACCATAGTGCACATGTAGCAAGGTTCATACCAATTGAACTTTGCTATTTGTACACTAATTTTTGACACGTTGTTTGAGACCTGCATTGTTGTCAAGTGTCAATTGGATGGGATAGTTGTTTGAAATTTAAATTGTCCAACAGGGTAATGTTATGTGGCAAAGTGTAAACTAATGTGTACACCATAGTCTACATGTTGCAAGGTTCGTACCGATTGAACTTTGCTATTTGTAGACTGATTTTTGACATGCTGTTTGACACTTGCATTGTTGTCAAGTATCAATTGGATGGGAAAACGGTCTGAAATTTGAACTGTCCAATAGGGCAATGTCACATGGCAAAGTGTAAACTAAAGTGTACACCATAGTGTACGTGTCGCAAAGTTCTTACTGATTAAACTTTACTATTCATACACTGATTTTTGACATGTTGTTTGACACTTGTATTGTTGTCAAGTGTCAGTTGGATGGGAAAAGTACTGGAAATTTAAACTTCCAGCCACGTAATGACACTGATTTTTACACTCTTTGTTTGAAACATGCATTGATGTCAATGTCACATGACAAAGTGTAAACTAAAGTGTACACCATAGTGTACATGTTGCAAGATTCTTACCGATTGAAGTTTGCTATTTGTACATTTATTTTTGACACGTTGTTTGACACTTGCATTGTTGTCAAGTGACAATAGTATGGGAAAACGGTTTGAAATTTGAACTGTCCAACAGGGCAATTACACATGGAAAAATGTAAACTAAAGGGTACACCATAGTGTACGTGTTGCAAAGTTCTTACCGATTGAACTTTGCTATTCGCACACTAATTTTTGACATATTGTTTGACACTTGCATTGTTGTCGAGTGCCGATTGGATGGAAATCGTACTAGAAATTTAAACTGTCCAGCAGTATAATGACACGTGGCAAAGTGTAAACTAAAGAGTACACCATAATGTACATGTCACAAGGTTCTTAACGATTGAACTTCGCCATTTGTACACTAATTTTTGACATGTTGTTTGAGACTTGCATTCTTGTCATGTGTCAATTGGATAGGAAAACTGTTTGAAATTTAAATTGTCCAAGAGGGTAATATCACGTGACAATGTGTAAACTAAATTGTACACCATAGTGTATGGGTAGCAAGGTTCATACCGATTGAACTTTGCTATTTGTACACTGATTTTCGACATGTTGTTTGAAACCTGCATTGTTGTCAAGTGTTAATTGGCTGGGAAAATTGTTTGAAATTTAAAATGTCCAACAGGGTAATGTCACGTGGCAAAGTGCAAAATAAAGTGCACACCATAGTAAACATGTAGCAAGGTCCTTTTTCGATTGAACTTTGCTATTTGTACACTAATTTTTGACATGTTGTTTGACACTTGTATTGTTGTCAAGTGTTGATTGGATGAGAAAATTGTTTGAAATTTAAATTGTCATACAGGGTAATGTCAAATGGTAAAGTGTAAACTAAAGTATACGTGTAGCAAGGTTCATATCGTTTGAACATTGCTATTTGTACACTGATTTTTGACACGTTGTTTGACAGTTACATTGTTGTCAAGTGTCAATTAGATGGGAAAACTGTTTGAAATTTATGCTGCCCAACAGGGTAATGTCACGTGGGAAAGTGTAAATTAAAGTGTACACCATAGTGTACATGTCGCAAAGTTCTTATCGATTGAACTTTGCTATTCATACACTGATTTTTGACACGTTATTTGACACTTGCATTGTTGTCAAGTTTTAATAGGTTTGGAAAAGTACTAGAAATTTAAACTGTCCAGCATGGTAATGACACGTGGCAAAGTGTAAACTAAAGTGTACACCATAGTGTACATGTCACAAGGCTCTTATCGATTGACCTTTGCCATTTGTACACTGATTTTTTACACGTTGTTTGACACTTGAATTCTTATCATGTCTTAATTTGTTGGGAAAACTGTTTGAAATTTAAATTGTCCAACCGGGTAATGTCTCGTGGCAAAGTGTAAACTAAACTGTACACCATAGTGTACATGTAGCAAGGTTCATACCGATTGAACTTTACTATTTGTACACTAATTTTTGACATGTTGTTTGAAACCTGCATTGTTGTCAAGTGTCAATTGGCTAGGAAAACTATTTAAAATTTAAATTGTACAACAGGGTAATGTCACGTGGCGAAGTGTAAACTAAAGTGTACACCATAGTGTACGTGTAGCAAGGTTCATACCGAGTGAACTTTGCGATTTGTACACTAATTTTTGACACGTTGTTTAACATGTACATTATTGTCAAGTGTCAATCGAATGGAAAACTGTTTGAAATTTAAATTGTCCAACAGGGTAATATCATGTGGGAAAGTGTAAACTAAAGTGTAGGCCATAGTGTACATGCTGCAAGGTTCTTACCGATTGAACCTTGCTATTTGTACACTGATTTTTGACACGTTGTTTGACACATGCATTATTGTCAAGTGTCAATTGGATGGAAAACTATTTGAAATTTAAACTGTCCAACAGGGTAATGTCACGTGGCAAAGTGTAAACTAAAGTGTACACCATAGTATACATGTAGCAAGGTCCTTTCCGATTAAACTTTATTATTAGCACACTGATTTTTGACAAGTTGTTTGACACTTGTGTTGTTGTCAAGTGTAGATTGGGTGAGAAAACCGTTTGAAAAAGTGTAAACTAAAGTTTACACCATAGTGCACATGTAGCAAGGTTCATACTGATTGAACTTTGCTATTTGTACACTGATTTTTGACATGTTGTTTAAAACCTGCATTTTTGTCATGTGTCAATTGGGTAGGAAAATTGTTTGAAATTTAAATTGTCCAACAGGGTAATCTCACGGGGCAAAGTGTAAACTAAAGTGTACACCATAGTGTACGTGTAGCGAGGTTCTTACCGATTGAACTTTGCTATTTGTAAACTAATTTTTGACACGTTGTTTGACACTTGTATTGTTGTCAAGTGTCAATTGGATGGTAAAACGGTTTAAAATATAAACTGTCCAATAGGGTAATGTCACGTGGCAAAGTGTAAACTAAAGTGTACTCCATAGTGTACATGTAGCAAGGTTCATACCAATTGAACTTTACTATTTGTACACTGATTTTTGACACATTGTTTGAAACCTGCATTGTTGTCAAGTGTTAATTGGATGGAAAAACTGTTTGAAATTTAAATTGTCCAACAGGGTAATATCACGTGACAAAATGTAAACTAAAGTGTACACCATAGTGAACATGTAGCAAGGTCCGTACTGATTGAACTTTTCTATTTGTACACTGATTTTGTACACGTTCTTTGACACTTGCATTGTTACAAATATCAATTAGATGGGAAAACTGCTTAAAATTTAAACTGTCCAATAGGGTAATGTCACGTGGCAAAGTGTAAACTAAAGTGTACGCCTTAGTGTACATGTAGCAAGGTCCTTACCGATTGAACTTTGCTATTTGTATACTGATTTTCGACACGTTGTTTGACAATTGTATTGTTGTCAAGTGTCGATTGGATGAGAAAACATTTTGAAATTTAAACTGTCCAACTGGGTAATGTCACGTGGTGAAGTATATACTAGAGTAAACATGTAGCAAGGTTCATACCGTTCGAACTTTGCTATTTGTACACTAATTTTTGACACGTTGTTTGACACATGCATTATTGTCAAGTGTCAAATGGATAGGAAAACTATTTGAAATTTATACTGTTCAATAGGGTAATGTCATGTGGTAAACTGTAAACTAAATTGTACACCATGCAATGTTCTTACCGATTGAACTTTGCTATTCTGATTTTTGACACGTTGTTTGACACTTGCATTGTTGTCAAGTGTCAATTGGATGGGATAACATTCGAAATTTACTCTGTCCAACAGGGCAATGTCACGAGGCAAAGTGTAAACTAAAGTTTACACCATAGTGTACATGTCGCAAAGTTCTTACCGATAGAACTTTGCTAGTCGTACACTAACTTTTGAAACATTGTTTGGCACTTGCATTGTTGTCCAGTGTTAATTGGATGGGAAAACTATTGGAAATTTAAACTGTCCTACAAGGTAATGACATGTGGAAAAGTGTAAAGTAAAGTGTTAACCATAGTGTACATGTCACAAGGTTCTTTCTAATTGAACTGTGCCATTTGTACACTGATTTTTGACACGTTGTTTGACACTTGCATTGTTGTCAAGTGTTAATTGGATGGGAAAACTGTTTGAAATTTAAACTGTCCAACAGGATAATGTCACGTGGTAAAGTGTAAACTAAAGTGTACACCACAGTGCTCATGTAGCAAGGTTCACACCGATTGAACTTTGCTATTTGTACACTGATTTTTCACCCTTTGTTTGAAACCTGGATTGTTGTCAAGTGTCAATTGGATGGGAAGAATGTTTGAAATTTAAATTGTCCAACAGGGTAATGTCATATGGCAAAGTGTAAACTAAAGTGTACACCATAGTAAACAAGTAGCAAGGTCTGTACCTATTGAACTTTACTATTTATACACTGATTTTTGACACATTCTTTAACACTTACATTGTTGTCAAGTGTCAATTGGATGGGAAAACTGTTTGAAATTTAAACTATCCAACACGGTAAAGTCACGTGGCAAAGTGTAAACTAAAGTGTACATGTAGCAAGGTTTATATAGTTTGAACTTTGCTATTTGTACACTGATTTTTAATACGTTGTTTGACATTTGCATTGTTGTCAATGGGAAAACTGTTTGAAATTTATACTGTCCAACAGCGTAATGTCACGTGGAAAAGTGTAAACTAAATTATACACCATAGTGTACATGTTGCAAGGTTCCTACCGATTGAATTTTGCTGTTTGTACACGGATTTTTGACACATTATTTGACACATGCATTGTTGTCAAGTGTCAATCGGATGGGAAAATGGTTTGAAATTTAAACAGTCCAACAGGGCAATGTCACGAGGCAAAGTGTAAACTAAAGTGTACATGTCGCAAAGTTCTTACCGATTGAACTTTGCTATTTGTACATTGATTTTTGGCACGTTGTTTGACACTTGCATTGTTGTCAAGTGTCAACTGGATGGTAAAACTATTTGAAATTTCAACTGTCCAACAAGGTAATGACATGTGGCAAAGTGCACACCGTAGTGTACCTGTCGCATGGTTCTTACCGATTGAACTTTGCTATCTGTACATTGATTTTTGACACGTTGTTTGACACTTGCATTGTTGTCAAGTGTCAACTGGATGGTAAAACTATTTGAAATTTCAATTGTCCAACAAGGTAATGACATGTGGAAAAGTGCACACCGTAGTGTACCTGTCGCATGGTTCTTACCGATTGAACTTTGCTATTTGTACACTGATTTTTGACGCGGTGTTTGACAGTTGCATTGTTGTCAAGTATCAATTGAATGGGAAAACTATTTGAAATTTAAAAGTCCAACGGGGTAATGTCACATGGCAAGAGTAAACTAATGTGTACACCATAGTGTACATGTCGCAAGGTTCTTACTGATTGAATTTTGCTATTTGTACGTAGATTTTTGACACGTTGTTTGACACTTGCATTGTTGTCAAGTGTCAATTGGATGAGAAAACTACTTGAAATTTAATCTGTCTGATAGGGTAATGTCACGTGCAAAGTGTAAACTAAAGTGTGTACACCATGGTGTACATTTAGCAAGGTTCTTACTCATTGAACTTAGCTATTTGCACACTAATTTTTGATACGTTGATTGACACTTGGGTTGTTGTCAAGTGTCAATTGGATGGAAAAACTATTTGAAATTTAAACTGTCCAATAGGGTAATGTCACGTGGCAAAGTGTAAGCTAAAGTGTACACCATAGTGTACATGTAGCAAAGTTCTTATCGATTGAACTTTGCTATTTGTACACTGATTTTTGACCTGTTGTTTGACACTTGCAATGTTGTCAAGCGTCAATCGAACTGGAAAATTGTTTGAAATTTAAAGTGTCTAACAGGGTAATGTCACGTGACAAAGTGCAAACTAAAGTGTACACCATAGTGTACATGCAGCAAGGTCCTTACCGAGTGAACTTTGCTATTTGTACACTTATTTTTAACACGTTGTTTGAAACATGCATTGTGGTCAAGTGTCAATTGGATGGGAAAATTGTTTGAAATTTAAAGTGTCTAACAGGGTAATGTCACTGTTGTCAAGTGTCAATTGGATAAATTTTTGACACGTTGTTTGACACTTGCAGTGCTGCCAAGTGTCAATTGTATGTGAAAACTATTTGGAATTTAAACATTCTAACATGGTAATGACATGTGGCAAAGTGTAAACTAAGGTGTACACCATGGTGTATATGTCACAAGGTTCTTTCCGAATGAACTTTGCTATTTGTACACTTATTTTTAACACGTTGTTTGAAACATGCATTGTGGTCAAGTGTCAATTGGATGGGAAAATTGTTTGAAATTTGAACTGTCCAACAGGGTAATGTCACGTGGCAAAGTGTAAACTAATGTGTACGCCATAGTTTACATATAGTGAGGTTCTTACCGATTGAACTTTGCTATTTGTACACTGATTTTTTACACGTTGTTTGACACTTGCATTCTTGTCATGTGTCAATTGGATGGGAAAATTGATTGAAATTTAAATTGTCCAACAGGCTAATGTCTCGTGGTAAAGTGTAAACTAATGTATACACCATAGTGTATGTGTAGCAAGGATCATACCGTTCGAACTTTGCTATTTGTACACTGATTTTTGACTTGTTGTTTGACACTTGCAATGTTGTCAAGCGTCAATCGAATTGGAAAATTGTTTGAAATTTAAAGTGTCTAACAGGGTAATGTCACGTGACAAAGTGCAAACTAAAGTGTACACCATAGTGTACATGCAGCAAGGTCCTTACCGATTGAACTTTGCTATTTGTACAATGATTTTTGACACGTTGTTTGACACTTGCAGTGCTGCCAAGTGTCAATTGTATGTGAAAACTATTTGGAATTTGAACATTCTAACATGGTAATGACATGTGGCAAAGTGTAAACTAAGGTGTACACCATGGTGTACATGTCACAAGGTTCTTTCCGAATGAACTTTGCTATTTGTACACTTATTTTTAACACGTTGTTTGAAACATGCATTGTGGTCAAGTGTCAATTGGATGGGAAAATTGTTTGAAATTTGAACTGTCCAACAGGGTAATGTCACGTGGCAAAGTGTAAACTAATGTGTACACCATAGTTTACATATAGTGAGGTTCTTACCGATTGAACTTTGCTATTTGTACACTGATTTTTGACACGTTGTTTGACACTTGCATTCTTGTCATGTGTCAATTGGATGGGAAAATTGATTGAAATTTAAATTGTCCAGCAGGCTAATGTCTCGTGGTAAAGTGTAAACTAATGTATACACCATAGTGTATGTGTAGCAAGGATCATACCGTTCGAACTTTGCTATTTGTACCCTGATTTTTGACCTATTGTTTGACACTTGCAATGTTGTCAAGCGTCAATCGAACTGGAAAATTGTTTGAAATTTAAAGTGTCTAACAGGGTAATGTCACGTGACAAAGTGCAAACTAAAGTGTACATGCAGCAAGGTCCTTACCGATTGAACTTTGCTATTTGTACAATGATTTTTGACACGTTGTTTGACACTTGCAGTGCTGCCAAGTGTCAATTGTATGTGAAAACTATTTGGAATTTAAGCATTCTAACATGGTAATGACATGTGGCAAAGTGTAAACTAAAGTGTACACCATGGTGTACATGTCACAAGGTTCTTTCCGAATGAACTTTGCTATTTGTACACTTATTTTTAACACGTTTTTTGAAACATGCATTGTGGTCAAGTGTCAATTGGATGGGAAAATTGTTTGAAATTTGAACTGTCCAACAGGGTAATGTCACGTGGCAAAGTGTAAACTAATGTGTACACCATAGTTTACATATAGTGAGGTTCTTACCGATTGAACTTTGCTATTTGTACACTGATTTTTGACACGTTGTTTGACACTGGCATTGTTTTCGAGTGTCAATTGGATGGAAAACTATTTTAAACTTAAACCATCCAACAAGGTAATGTCACGTGGCAAGTGTAAACTAAAGAGTACACCATAGTGCACAGGTCGCAAGATTCTTACTGATTGAACTTTGCTATTTGTACGCAGATTTTTACACGTTGTTTGACACTTGCATTGTTGTCAAGTGTCAATTGGATGAAAAAATTGTTTGAAATTTAATCTGTCTGGTAGGGTAATGTCACGTGGCAAAGTGTAAACTAAAGTGTGTACACCATGGTGTGTACATGTAGCAAGGTTCGTACCGATTAAACTTTGCTTGCACACTGATTTTTGACACGTTGTTTGACAATTGTGTTGTTGTCAAGTGTCAATTGGATGGGAAAACTGTTTGAAATTTAAACTATCCAACAGGGTAATGTTACGTGGCAAAGTGTAAGCTAAAGTGTACACCATAGTGTACATGTAGCAAAGTTCTTATCGATTGAACTTTGCTATTTGTACACTGATTTTTGACACGTTGTTTGACAATTGTGTTGTTGTCAAGTGTCAATTGGTTGGGAAAAGGATTTGAAATTTAAACTGTCCAACAGGGTAATGTCACGTGGCAAAGTGTAAACTAAAGTGTGCGGTGTACGGGGTGGAATGAGCTTCTTTTAATATCTCGTTTCTCAAGGCTTCATCCTTAGGCATGCCAATTCTTCCTCTAAGTATCAGTGCTTGATCCTCAGCTTTTCCAAAGTCCTTTTTCTTATCGGTACCAACTTCATTCTTAATCGTCTGCAAAAATGAGTCTTTATTTTGTGCTTCTATAATTCGATCTCTAAGAGTAGGTCAAATTATTAAAGCTACCAGACGAGCAGTGACTTGTCCTGGTGTGGTAACCACTTCGATCTGCAACTTTTCCAAGTCCTTGACTCACTCCACTTGATAGGTGGGTAGTGACGTCAATTGTCCCACTGATTTTCTACTTAGAGCGTCGGCCACAACACTAGCCTTACCCGGATGGTAGTGAATAGTGCAGTCGTAATCGTTCACCAATTCCAACCATCATCTTTGTCTCATATTCAATTCCTTCTGTGTGAAGAAATACTTGAGACTTTTGTGATCTGTGTAGATATCACACTTCCATCCATACAAGTAGTGTCCCCATATCTTCAAAGCGTGTACTGCCGCTGCAAATTCTAAATCATGCGTCGGGTAGTTCTGCTCATGTTTCTTCAATTGTCTTGAAGCATAGGCTATCACTTTTCCATTCTGCATTAATACACATCCTAATCCTCACTTGGATGTGTCGCTGTATATAACAAACCCTTCCGTACCTTCAGGTATTGTTAATACAAGTGCTAATATCAACTTCTGCTTAAGTTCTTGGAAACTTTGTTCTCATTTTTTCGTCGATTGGAATTTTACTCCCTTCCTTGTAAGCTGCATCATTGGTCCAGCTATTTTGGAGAATCCTTCTATGCATTTCATATAATATCCAGCCAATTCTAGAAAACTCCGTACTTCGCCAGCATTAGTTGGTGCTTTCCAGTTGGTTACTACTTCCACTTTCATTGGATCTACCTCAATCCCTTGGGCAGTGACTATATGTCCAAGCAATCCAACTCGTTCAAGCCAAAACTCACACTTCTTGAATTTGGCATACAGCTTCTTGTGTAATACCTCTAAGGCTATTCTCAAGTGCTCTTCATGTTGCTCCTTACTCTTGGAATATATCAGAATGTCATCGATGAAGACTATGACAAACTTATCCAAGTATTGATGAAACACTTGATTCATCAGGTCCATGATCACTGCAGGCGCATTGGTTAGCCCAAACAGCATCACCATAAACTCGTAGTGTCCATATCGAGTTCTAAAAGCTGTCTTATGTATATCCTTTGTCTCTACTTTCAATTGATGGTATCCCGATCATAAGTCGATTGAAATTTGCTATTTGCACACTAATTCTTGACACGGTGTTTGACACTTGCATTGTTGTCAAGTGTCAATTGGATGAGAAAATTGTTTGAACTTTAAACTATCCAACAGGGCAATGTCATGTGGCAAAGTGTAAACTAAAGTGCACACCATAGTGTAATGTAGCAAGGACCTCATCGATTGAAATTTGCTATTTGCACACTAATTTTCGTCACGTCTTTTGACACTTGCATTATTCTCAAGTGTCAATTGGATGGGAAAACTGTTTGAAATTTATACTGTCAAGCCGGGTATGTCACGTGGCAAAGTGTAAACAAGTGTGTACACCATAGTGTACATGTAGTAAGGTTCTTACCAATTGAACTTTGTTATTTGTACAATTGGATGGGAAAACTATTTGAAATTTAAACTGTCCAGCAGGTTAATGTCACTTGGCAAAGTGTAAGCTAAAGTGTGTACACCATAGTGTACATATAGCAAGGTTTATACCGATTGAACTTTGCTACTTGTGCACTAATTTTCGACACGTTGCTTGACACTTGCATTGTTGTCAAGTCTCAATTAGATGGGAAAACTATTTGAAATTTATACTGTCCAGTCGGGTATATCCCATGGCAAAGTGTTAACTAAAGTGTGTACGCCACAGTGTACATATAGTAAGGTTCATACCGATTGAACTTTGCTATATGTACACTGATTTTCGACACGTTGTTTGACACTTGCATTGTCGTCAAGTGTCAATTGGATGGGAGAACTGTTTGAAATTTAAACTATCCAACAGGGTAATGAAACATGGCAAAGTGTAAACTAAAGTTTACACCATAGTGTACATGTCGCAATATTTTTACGTATTTAACTTTGCTATTCGAATACTGATTTTTGACACGTTGTTTGACACTTGCATTGTTGTCAAGTGTCAATTGGTTGGGAAACTGTTTCAAATTTAAAATGTCCAGCAGGGTAATGTTACGTGGCAAAAAGTAAACTAAACTGTACACCATAGTGTACATGTAGCAGGGTTTTTATCGATCGAACTTTGTTATTTGTACACTAATTTTTGACACGTTGTTTGACACTTTCATTGTTGTCAATTGTCAATTGGATGGAAAAACTGTTTGAAATTTAAACTATTCGACAGGGTAACGTCACATGGCAAAGTGTAAACTAAAGTGTACACCATAGTGTACATGTAGCAAGGTCCTCACCGATTGAACTTTGACATTTGTACACTGATTTTTGAATCACCTTTTGACATTTGTATTGTTGTGAAGTGTCAATTAGATGGGAAAACTGTTTGAAATTCATATTGTTCAGCCGGGTATGTCTATTGGCAAAGTGGAAACTAAAGTGTGTACACCATAGTGTACATGTAGGGAGGTTCTTACCAATTGAACTTTGCTATTTGTACAATTGGATGGGAAAACTGTTCGAAATTTAAACTGTCCAGCAGGGTAATGTCACATGGCAAAGTGTAACTTAAAGTGTGTACATCATAGCGTACATGTAGAAAGGTTCATACCTATTGAACTTTGCTGTTTGTACACTAATTTTAGACACGTTGTTTGACACTTACATTGTTGTCAAGTGTTAATTGGATGGGAAAACTGTTTGAAATTTATACTGTCCAGCCGGGTATGTCACGTGGCAAAGTGTAAACTAAAGTCTGTACACCACAGCGTACATGTAGCAGGGTTTTTATCGATCGAGCTTTATTATTTGTACACTATTTTGGACACGTTGTTTGACACTTGCATTGTTATCAAGTGTCAATTAGATGGGAAAACTATTTGAAATTTATACTGTCTAGCCGAGTATGTCACGTGGTAAAGTGTAAACTAAAGTGTGTACACCATAGTTTACATGTAGCAAGGTTCTTACCGATTGAACTTTCCTATTTATACACTGATTTTTGAGATGTTGCTTTACACTTGAATTGTTGTCAAGTGTCAATTGGAAGGGGAAACCATTTGAAATTTAAACTGTCGAACAGGGTAATGTCACGTGGCAAAGTGTAAACTAAAGAGTTCACCATAGTGTACATGTAGCAAGGTCCTCACCGATTGAACTTTGCTATTTGTACACTGATTTTCGACAGGTTGTTTGACACTTGCATTGTTGTCAAGTGTCAATTGGATGTGAAAACTGTTTAAAATTTAAACTGTCCAACTAGGTAATGTCATATGACAAAGTGTAAACTAAAGTGTACATCATAGTGTACACGTAGCAAGATTTTTACCAATTGAACTTTGCTATTTGTACACTTATTTTTGACACGTTGTTTGACACTTGCATTAATGTCAAGTGTCAATTGGTTGGGAAAATTGTTTGAAATTTAAATTGTCCAACAAGGTAATGTCACGGGGAAAAGTGTAAACTAAAGTGTACACCGTAGTGTACATGTAGCAAGGTCCTCACCGATTGAACTTTGCCATTTGTACACTAATTTTTGAATCATTTTTTGACATTTGCATTGTTGTCAAGAGTCAATTGGATGGGAAAACTGCTTGAAATTTATACTGTTCAGTCGGGTATGTCTCTTGGGAAAGTGTAAACTAAATAGTGTACATGTAGGGAGGTTCTTACCGATTGAACTTTGCTATTTGTACAATTGGATGGAAAAATTGTTTGAAATTTAAACTGTCCAGTTGGGTAATGTCATGTGGCCAAGTGTAAACTAAACTGTGTACATCATAGTGTACATGTAGAAAGGTTCATACTGATTGAACTTTGCTGTTTGTACACTAATTTTGGACACCTTGTTTGACACTTGCATTGTTGTCAAGTGTCAATTGGATGGGAAAAATGTTTGAAATTCATACTGTCCAGCTGGGTATGTCATGTGGCAAAGTGTAAACTAAAGTCTGTACACCATAGTGTACATGTCGCAATGTTTTTACCGATTGAACTTTGTTATTTGTACACGAATTTTTGACACGTTGTTTGACCCTTGCATTGTTGTTAAGTGTCAATTGGTTTGGAAACTGTTTCAAATTTAAACTATCTAATAGGGTAATGTCACGTGGCAAAAGGTAAACTAAAGTGTACACCATAGTGTACATGTAGTAGGGTTTTTACCAATTGAACTTTGCTATTTGTACATTGATTTTTGACACGTTGTTTGACAGTTGCATTGTTGTCAAGTGTCAATTGGATGGAAAAACTGTTTGAAACTTAAACTGTGCAATAGGGTAACATCACGTGGCAAAGTGTAAACTAAATGTACACCATAGTGTACATGTTGCAAGGTCCTCACCGATTTAAGTTTGCTATTTGTACGCTGCTTTTCGACACGTTGTTTGACACTTACATTGTTGTAAAATGTCAATTGGATGTGAAAATTGTTTTAAATTAAAACTGTCCAATTGGGTAATGTCACGTGACAAAGTGTAAACTAAAGTGTACACCATAGTGTACACATGGCAAGGTTCTTGCCGATTGAATGTAAACTGAAGTGTACACCATAGTGTACATGTAGTGAGGTTCATACCGAATGAACTTTGCTATTTGTACACTTAATTTGGACACGTTGTTGGACACTTGCATTGTTGTCAAGTGTCAATGGGTTGGGAAAACTAATTGAAATTTAAACTGTCCAGCAGGGTAATGTTAAGTGGTAAAGTGTAAACAAAAGGGTACATGTAGCAAGGTTCATACCGATTGAACTTTTCTATTTGTACACTGATTTTTGAAACGTCTTTTGATACTTACATTGTTATCAAGTGTCAGTTGGATGGGAAAACTATTTGAAAATTATACTATCCAGCCGGATATGTCACGTGGCAAAGTGTAAACTGAAGTATGTACACCATAGTGTACATGTAGCAAGGTTCTTACCGATTGAACTTTAATATTTGTACACTGATTTTTAACACGTTGTTTTGACACATGCATTGTTGTCAAGGGTCAATTGGATGTAAAAACTGTTTGAAATTTTAACTGCCCAATAGGGTAATGTCACGTGACAAAGTGTAAACTAAAGTGCTCACCATAGTTTACACATAACAAGGTTCTTATCGATTAAATGTAAACTAAAGTGTATAACATAGTGTACATGTAGCAAGTTCTTACTGGTTAAACTTTACTATTTGTACACTCAATTTTGACACGTTGTTTGATACTTAAATTGTTGTTAAGTGTCAATTGGATGGGAAAATTATTTGAAATTTAAACTCAGCAGGGTAATGTCAAGTGGTAAAGTGTAAACAAAAGTGCACATGTAGGAGGGTTCATACCTATTGAACTTTGCTATTTGTACACTAATTTTTTACACGGTGTTTGACACTTGCATTGTTGTCGAGTGTCAATTGGATGAGAAAACTGTTTGAAATTTAAACTCAGCAGGGTAATGTCAAGTGGTAAAGTGTAAACAAAAGTGTACATGTAGGAAGGTTCATACCTATTCAACTTTACTATTTGTACACTAAATTTTGACACGTTGTTTGATACTTGCATTGTTGTCAAGTGTCAATTGGATGGAAAAACTGTTTGAAATTTATACTGTCCAGCCGGGTATGTCACATGGCAAAGTGTAAACTAAAGTTTGTACACCATAGTCATGTGGCAAGGTTCTTACCAATTGAACTTTGCTATTTGTACAATTGGATGGGAAAATTGTTAGAAATTTAAACTGTCAAAGAGGGTAATGTCATGTGGCAAAGTGTAAACTAATGTGTGTACGCCATAGTGTACATGTAGCAAGGTTCATACCGGTTGAACTTTGTTATTTGTACACTGATTTTTGACACGTTGTTTGACACTTGCATTGTTGTCAAGTGTCAATTGGATGGGAGAATTGTTTGAAATTTAACCTGTCCAACAAGGTAATGACACGTGGCAAAGTATATACTAAAGTTTACACCATAGTGTACATGTCGCAATGTTTATAACGATTGAACTTTACTATTTGTACACTGATTTTTGACACATTGTTTAACATTGCATTGTTCTTAAGTGTTAATTGGTTAGGAAACAATTTCAAATTTAAACTGTCCAATAGGGTAATGTCACGTGGCAAAACGTAAACTAAAGTGTACACCATAGTGTACATGTAGCGAGGTTTTTACCGATTGAACTTTGCTATTGTACGCTGATTTTTGACATGTTGTTTGACACTTGCATTCTTGTGAAGTGTCAATTAGATGGAAAAATTGTTTGAAATTTAAACTGTCCAACAGGGTAATATCATATGGCAAAGTGTAAGCTAATGTGTATACCATAGTGTACATGTAGCAAGGTCCTCACCGATTGAACTTTGCTATGTGTAAACTAATTTTCGACATGTTGTTTGACACTTGCATTGTTATCAAGTGTCAATTGGATGGGAAAACTATTTGAAATTTATACTGTCCAGCCGGGTATGTCACGTGGCAAAGTGTAAACTAATGTGTGTACACCATAGTGTACATGTAGGGAGGTTCTTATCGATTGAACTTTGCTATTTGTACAATTGGATGGGAAAACTGTTTCAAATTTAAACTGTCCAGCAGGGTAATGTCACGTGGCAAAGTGTAAACTAAAGTGTGCACACCATAGTGTACATGCAGAAAGGTTCATACTGATTGAACTTTGCTATTTGTACACTAATTTTTGACACGTTGTTTGACACTTGCACTGTTGTCAAGTGTCAATTGGATGGAAAAACCGTTGGAAATTTATACTGTCCAATCGGGTATGTCACGTGGAAAAGTGGAAACTAAAGTGTGTGCACCATAGCGTACATGTAGCAAGGTTCCTTCCGATTGACCTTTGCTATTTATACAATTGGATGGGAAAACTGTTCGAAATTTAAACTGTCCAGCAGGTTAACCTCACGTGGGAAAGTGTAAACTAAAGTGTGTACACCATAGTGTACATGTAGCAAGGTTTATACCGATTGAACTTTTCTATTTGTACATCGATTTTCGACGCGTTGTTTGACACTTGCACTATTGTCAAGTGTCAATTGGATGGGAGAGCTGTTTAAAATTTAAACTGTCCAACATGGTAATGACACGTGGCAAAGTGTAAACTAAAGTTTACACCATAGTGTACATGTCGCAATGTTTTTACTGATTGAACTTTGCTATTTATACACTGATTTTGATACGTTGTCTGACACTTGCATTGTTGCAATTTGTCAATTGGTTCGGAAACTAATTCAAATTTAAACTGTCCAATAGGGTAATGTCACGTGGCAAAATGTAAACTAAAGTGTACACCATAGTGTACATGTAGCAGGGCTTTTACTGATTGAACTTTACTATTTGTACACTGATTTTAAACAAGTTGTTTGACACTTGCATTGTTGTGAAGTGTCAATTAGATGGAAAAACTATTTGAAATTTAAACTGTCCAACAGGGTAATGTCACGTGGCAAAGTGTAAGCTAAAGTGTACACCATAGTGTACATGTAGCAAGGTCCTCACCGAGTGAACTTTGCTATGTGTACACTGATTTTCGACACGTTGTTTGACACTTGCATTGTTGTCAAGTGTCAATTGGATGTGAAAACTGTTTGGAATTAAAATTGTCGAACTAGGTAATGTCACATGATGAACTATAAACTAAAGTGTACGCTATAGTGTACACGTAGCAAGGTTCTTCCCGATTGAATGTAAACTAAAATGTACACCGTAGGGTACACGTTGCAAGGTTTTTACCGAATGAACTTTGCTATTTGTACACTTAATTTGGACACATTGTTTGACACTTGCATTGCTGTCAAGTGTTAATTGGTTGTGAAAATTGTTTGAAATTTAAACTGTCCAGCAGGGTAATATCAAGTGCTAAAGAGTAAACAAAAGGGTACATGTAGCAAGGTTCATATCGATTGAATTTTCCTATTTGTACACTAATTTTTGACACGTCTTTTGACACTTACATTGTTGTTAAGTGTCAATTGGATGTGAAAACTGTTTGAAATTTATACTATCCAACGGGGTATGTCACGTGGCAAAGTGTAAACTAAAGTGTGTACACCATAGTGTACATGTAGCAAGGTTCTTATCGATTGAACTTTTGCTATTTGCACACTGATTTTTGACCCGTTATTTGACACTTGCATTGTTGACAAGTGTCAATTGGAAGGGAAAACTGTTTAAAATCTAAACTGTCGAACAGGGTAATGTCACGTGGCAAAGTGTAAACTAAGTGTTCACCATAGTGTACATGTAGCATGGTCTTCATCGATTGAACTTTGCTATTTGTACACTGATTTTCGACGCGTTGTTTGACACTTGCATTCTTGTCAAGTGTCAATTGGATACGAAAACTATTTGGAATTTAAACTGTCCAACTGGGTAATGGTACGTGACAAAGTCTAAACTAAATTGTACATCATAGTGTACACGTAGCAAGGTTTTTACGGATTGAACTTTGTTATTTGTACACTAATTGTTGACATGGTGTTTGACACTTACATTAATGTCAAGTGTCAATTGGATGGGAAAAATGTTTGAAATTTAAACTGTTCAACAAGGTAATGTCACGTGGACAAGTGTAAACTAAAGTATACACCATAGTGTACATGTAGCACGGTTCTTACCGATTGAATGTAAACTAAAGTGTACAGCATTGTGTGCGTGTAGCATGGTTCTTACTGATTGAACTTTGCTATTTGTACACTAAATTTTGACACGTTGTTAGACACTTGCATTGTTGTTAAGCGTCAATTGGATGGGAAAACTCTTTGAAATTCAAACTGTCCAGCATGGTATTGTCAAGTTGTAAAGTTTAAACAAAAGTGTACATGTAGCAAGGTTCATACTGATTGAACTTTGCAATTTGTACACTGATTTTTGACACGTTGTTTGACACTTACATTGTTGTCAAGTGTCAGTTGGATGGAAAAACTGTTTGAAATTTATACTGTCCAGCAGGGTATGTCACGTGGCAAAGTGTAAACTAAAGTGTTTGCACCATAGTGCACATGTAGCAAGGTCATACCGATTGAACTTTGCTATTTGTATAATTGGATGGGAAAACTGTTTGAAATTTAAACTGTCCAATAGGGTAATGTTATGTGGCAAAGTGTAAACTAAATTGTGTACGCTATAGTGTAGATGTAGCTAGGTTTATATATCGATTGAACTTTGTTATTTGTTCACTAATTTTTGACATGTTGTTTGATACTTGCATTGTTGTCAAGTGTCAATTGGATGGGTGAACTTTCTGAAATTTAAACTGTCCAACAGGGTAATGACACGTGGCAAAGTGTAAATTAAAGTGTACACCATAATGTACATGTCGCAATGTTTTTAACGATTGAACTTTGCTACTTGTACACTGATTTTTAGCTCGTTGGTTAACCCTTGCATTGTTGTCAACTGTTAATTGGTTCAAAAACTATTTCAACTTTAAACCGTCCAACTGGGTAATGTCACGTGGCAAATTGTAAACTAATGTGTACACCATAATGTACATGTAGCAAGGTTTTTACTGATTGAACTTTAGTATTTGTACACTAATTTTTGACACGTTGTTTGACACTTGCATTGTTACCAAGTGTCAATTGGATGGGAGAACAGTTTGAAATTTAAACTGACCAACAGGGTAATGACACCTGCCAAAGTGTAAACTAAATTGTACACCATAGTGTACATGTCGCAATATTTTTAACGATTGAACTTTACTATTTGTACACTGATTTTTGACACGTTGTTTGACACTTGCATTGTTGTCAAGTGTCAATTGGTTGGAAAACTGTTTGAAATTTAAACCGTCCAGCAGGGTAATATCATGTGGCAAAATGTAAACTAAAGTGTACACCACAGTGTACATGTAGGAAGGTTTTTACCGATTGAACTTTGCAATTTGTGCACTAATTTTTGACATGTTGTTTGACACTTGCATTATTGTCAAGTCTCAATTGGATGGGAAAACTGTTTGAAATTTAAACTGTCCAATAGGGTAATGTCACGTGGCAATGTGTAAACTAAAGTATGTACACCAAAGTGTACATGTAGCAAGGTTCTTACCGATTAAACTTTACTATTTGTACAATCGGGGGGGGGAACTATTTGAAATTTAAACTGTCCGGCATGGTAATGTCACATGGCAAAGTGTAAACTAAAGTGTGTACGGCATAGTGTATATGTAGCAAGGTTCATACCGATTGAACTTTGCTATTTGTACACTGATTTTTGACACGTTGTTTGACACTTGCATTTTTGTCAAGTGTCAATTGGAAGGAAAACTGTTTGATATTTATACAGTCCAATAGGGTAATGTCACGTGGCAAAGTGTAAACTAAAGTGTACATGTAGCAAGGTTCATACTGATTGAACTTTGCTATTTGTTCACTGCTTTTTGAAACGTTGTTTGACACTCACATTGTTGTCAATTGTCAATTGTATGGGAAAATTGTTTGAAATTTAAACTATCCAACGGGGTAATGTCACGTGGCAAAGCGTAAACTAAAATGTGTACACTATAGTGTACATGTAGCAAGGTTCTTACTGATTAAACTTTGCTATTTGTACAATTGGATGGGAAAACTATTTGAAATTTAAACTGTCCAGCAGGGTAATGTCACGTGGCAAAGTGTAAACTAAAGTGTGTACACAATAGTATACATGTAGCAAGGTTCCTACCGGTCGAACTTTACTATTTGTACACTGATTTTCGACACGTTGTTTGGCGCGTGCATTGTTGTCAAGTGCTAATTGGATGGTAAAACTATTTGAAATATATACTGTCCATTTAGGTAATGTCACGTGGCAGAGTGTAAATTAAAGTGTGTACACCATAGTGTACAAGTCGCAAGGTTCTTACCGATTGAACTTTGCCATTTGTACACTGATTTTAGACACGTTGTTCAACACTTGCATTATTGTCAAGTGTCAATTTGATGGAAAAAATGTTTGAAATTTAAACTGTCCAACAGCTTAATGTCATGTGGCAAAGTGTAAACTAAAGTGTTCACCATAGTGTACATGTAGCAAGGTTCTCACCGATTGAACTCTGCTATCTGCACACTAATTTTTGACACGTTGTTTGACACTTGCATTGTTATCAAGTTTCAATTAGATGGGCAAACTATTTGAAATTTAAACTATCCAACAAGGTAATGTCACGTGGCAAAGTGTAAACTAAAGTGTACACCATAGTGTACTTGTAGCAAGGTCCTTACCAATTGAACTTTGCTATTTGTACACTGATTTTCGACACGTTGTTTGACACTTGCATTGTTGTGAAGTGTTAATTGGATGGAAAAATTGTTTAAAATTTAAACTGCCCATTATGGTAATGTCACGTGGCAAAGTGTAAACTAAAGTGTACACCATAGTGCACATGTAGCAAGGTCCTTACCAATTGAACTTTACTATTCGTACACTGATTTTTGACATGTTGTTTGACACATACATTATTGTCAAGCATCAATTGGATGGAAAAATAATTTGAAATTTATACTAACCATCAGGATAATGTCACGTGGCAAAGTGTAACTAAGGTGTACACCATGGTGTACATGTTGCAAGGTTCTTACCAATTGTACACTGATTTTTGACACGTTGTTTGACACTTGCATTGTTGTCAAGTGTTAGTTGGGTGGCAAAACTATTTAAAATTTAAACCATCCAATTGGGTAACATCACGTGGTGAAGTATAAACTAAAGTGTACACCATAGTGTACACGCAGCAAGGTTCTTACTGGTTGAACTTTACTATTTGCACACTAATTTTCGACACGTTTTTTGACACTTGCATTGTTACCAAGTGTTAATTGGATGTGAAAAATGTTTTAAAACTTAAACTCTCCAACTGGGTAATGTCACATGACAAAGTATCAACTAAAGTGTACACCATAGTGTACACGTCGCAAGGTTCTTATCGATTGAATGTAAACCATAGTGTACATCTAGCAAGGTTCTTACCGATTGAATTTTGCTATTTGTACACTGATTTTTGACACGTTTTTTGACACCTGCATTGTTTTCAAGTGTCAATTAGATGGAAAAACTGTTTGAAATTTAAACTGTCCGACTGGGTAATATCACGTGACAAAGTGTCAACTAAAGTATACACCATAGTGTACATCTAGCAAGGTTCTTACCAATTGAACTTTACTATTTGTACACTGATTTTTGACACGTTGTTTGAAACCTGCATTGTTTTCAAGTGTCAATTAGATGGAAAAACTGTTTGAAATTTAAACTGTCCGACTGGGTAATATCACGTGGTAAAGTGTCAACTAAAGTGTACACCATAGTGTACATGTAGCAAGGTTCTTACCGATTGAATTTTGCTATTTGTACACTAATTTTTGACACGATGTTTGACACTTGCATTGTTGTCAAGTGTGAATTGGAGGGAAAAACTATTTGAAATTTAAATTGTCCAACAGGGTAATGGCAAGCGGCAAAGTGTAAACAAAAGTGTACACCATAGTGTACATGTAGCAAGGTTCTTACTGATTGATCTTTGCTATTTGAACACTATTTTTTGACACGTTGTTTGAAACTTACATTGTTATCAAAAGTTAACTGGATGGGAAAACTTTTTAAAATTTAAACTATCCAAAAGGTTAATGTCACATGGCAAAGTGTAAACTAAAGTGTACACCATAGTGTACATGTGCCAAGGTCCATACCGATTAAACTTTGCTATTTGTATACTGATTTATCACACGTTGTTTGACACTTACATTGTTGTCAAGTGCCAATTGGATCGAAAAACTGCTTAAAATTTAAACTGTCCAATAGGGTAATGTCACGTGACAAAGTATAAACTAAAGTGAACACCATAGTGTACACGTAGCAAGGTTCTTACCGATTGATCTTTGCTAGTTGTACACTGATTTTAGAAAAGTTGTTTGACACTTGCATTGCTGTCAAGTGTCAATTGGATGGGAAAACTATTTGAAATTTAAGCTGTCCAATGAGGTAATGTCACGTGACAAAGTGTAAACTAAAGGGAACATCAAAGTGTACATGTGGCAAAGGCCTTATCGATTGAGCTTTACTACTTGTACACTGACTTTCGACATGTTGTTTGATACTTGTATTGTTGTCAAGGGTCAATTGGATGGGAAAATGTTTGAAATTTAAACTGTCCAATAGAGTAATGTCAAGTGGAAAAGTGTAAACTAAAGTGTACACTATAGTGCACATGTAGCAAGGTTCTCACCTATTCAACTTTGCTACTTGTACACTGACTTTTGACACGTTGTTGGACAAATGCATTGTTGCCAAGTCTCAATTGGATGGGAAAACTGTTGGAAATTTAAACTGTCCAACAGGTTAATGTCACACGGCAAAGTACAAACTAAAGTTAGACCATAGTGCACACGTAGCAAGGTTCTTACCTATTGAACTTTACTATTTGTACACTAATTTTTGACATGTTGTTTGACACTTGCATTGTTGTAGAGTGTCAATTGGACGGGGAACTGTTTGAAATTTAAACTGTGCAACAGGGTTATGACACGTGACAAAGTGTAAACTAAAGTGTACACCATAGTGTACATGTCGCAATGTTTTTACCAATTGAACTTCGCTCTTTGTACACTAATTTTTGACATGATGTTTGACACTTGCATTGTTGTGAAGTTTCAATTGGTTAGGAAACTGTTTGAAATTTAAACTGTCCAACAAGATAATGTCACGTGGGAAAATGTAAACTTAAGTGTACACCATAATGTACATGTAGCAAGGTTTTTACTAATTGAACTTTGCTATTTGTACACTAATTTTTGACACATTGTTTAACACTTCCATTGTTGTCTAGTGTCAATTGGATGGGAAAATTGTTTAAAATTTAAACTGTCCAATAGGGTAATATCATGTGGTAAAGTGTACACCATAGTGTACATGTAGCAAGGTCCTCACCGATTGAACTTTACTATTTGTACACTGATTTTTGACACGTTGTTTGACACTTGCATTGTTGTCAAGTGTTATTTGGATGTGAAAACTGTTTGAAATTTAAACGGTCCAATAGGGAAATAACACATGATAAAGCGTAAACTAAAGTGTTCACCATAGTGTACGCGTAGCAAGGTTCTTATCGACTGAATGTAAACTAAAGTGTACACCATAGTGTACATGTAGCATGGTTTTTATCGATTGAACTTTGCTATTTGTACACTTAATTTTGACATGTTGTTTGAAACTTGTACTGTTGTCAAGTGTCAATTGGATGGGAAAACTGTTCGAGATTTCAACTGTCCAACAGGGTAATGTCACGTGGCAAAACGTAAACTAAAGTGTACACCATAATATACATGTAGCAAGGTCCTCACCGACTGAACTTTGCTATTTGTGCACTAATTTTCGACACGTTGTTTGATACTTGCATTATTGTAAAGTGTCAATTAGATGTGAAAACTATTTGAAATTTAAATTGTCCAACTGGGTAATGTCACGTGATAAAGTGTAAACTAAAGTGTACTCCATAGTGTACACGTAGCAAGGTTCTTACCGATTGAATGTAAACTAAAGTATATACCATAGTGTACATGTAATAAGGTTCTTACCGATTGAACTTTGCTATTTGTACACTAAATTTTGACACGTTGTTTGAAACTTGCATTGTTGTTAAGTGTCAATTGGATGGGAAAACTGTTTGAAATTTAAACTGTCCAGCAGGGTAATGTCAATTGGTAAACTGTAAACAAAAGTGTACATGTACCAAGGTTCATACCGATTGAACTTCGCTTTTTGGACACTGATTTTTGACACATTGTTTGACACTTACATTGTTGTCTAGTGTCAATTGGATGGGAAAACTGTATGAAATTTATACTGTCCAATCGGGTATGTCACATGGCAAATTGTAAACTACAGTGTGTACACCGTAGTGTACTTGTAGCAAGGTTCGTATCGATTGAACTTTGCTATTTGTACACTGATTTTTGACACATTGTTTGACACTTGCATTGTCATCAAGTGTCAACTGGATGGGAGAACTGTTCGAAATTTAAACTGACGAGCAGGGTAATGACACGTGCCAATGTGTAAAGTAAAGTGTACACCATAGTGTACATGTCGTAATATTTTTACCGATTGAACTTTGCTATTTGTACACTGATTTTTTGCACGTTGTTTGACACTTGCATTATTGTGAAGTGTCAATTGGTTGGGAAACTATTTGAAATTTAAATTGTCTAGCAGGGTAATGTCACGTGGCAAAATGTAAACTAAATTGTACACCATAGTGTACATGTAGCAAGGTTTTTACCGATTGAACTTTACTATTTGTACACTGATTTTGACACGTTGTTTGACACTTACATTGTTTTCAAGTGTCAATTGTATAGGAAAACTGTTTGAAATTTAAACTGTCCGACAGGGTATACGTGGTAAAGTGTAAACTAAAGTGTACACCATAGTGTACATGTGGCAAGGTCCTCACCGATTGAACTTTGCTACTTGTACACTGATTTTTGACACGTTGTTTGACACTTGCATTGTTGTCAAGTGTTAATTAGATGTGAAAACTGTTTGAAATTTGAACTGTCCAATGGAGTAATGTCAAGTGGCAAAATGTAAACTAAAGTGTACACCATAGTGTACATGTAGCAAGGTTCTTACCGATTTAACTTTGCATCTTGTACACTGACTTTTGACACATTGTTTGACATATGCAGTGTTGTCAAGTGTTAATTGGATGGGAAAACTATTGGAAATTTAAACTATTCAACAGGGTAATGTCCCATGGCAAACTACAAACTAAAGTTAGGCCATAGTGCACACGTAGCAAGGTTCTTTCCGATTGAACTTTGCTATTTTTACACTAATTTTTGACAAGATGTTTGACACTTGCATCTTCGTAAAGTGTCAATTGGATGGGGAACTGTTTGAAATTTAAACTATCCATTAGGGTAATAACATGTGGCAAAGTGTAAACTAAAGTGTACACCATAGTGTACATGTCGTAATGTTTTTACCGATTGAACTTCGCTATTTGTACACTGATTTTTGACATGTTGTTTGACACTTGCATTGTTGTAAAGTTTCAACTGGTTGGGAAACTGTTTAAAATTTAAACTGTCCAACAGGGTAATGTCATGTGGCAAAATGTAAACCGAAGTGTACACCATAGTGTACATGTAGCAAGGTTTTTACCGATTGAACTTTAATATTTGTACATTGACTTTTGACACGTTGTTTGACACTTGCATTGTTGTCAAGTGTCAATTGGATGGGAAAATTGTTTAAAATTTAAACTGTCCAACAGGGTAACGTCACATGGTAAAGTGTAAACCAAAGTGTACACCATAGTGTACATGTAGCAAGGTCCACACCGATTGAAGTTTGCTGATTGTATACTTATTTTCGACACGTTTGACAGTTGCATTATTTTCAAGTGTTAATTGGATGTAAAAACTGTTTGAAATTAAAATTGTCTAATAGGGAAATGTCACGTGATGAAGTGTAAACTAAAGTGTAAACCATAGTGTACACATAACAAGGTTCTTACTGACTGAATGTAAACCAAAGTGTACACCATACTGTACATGTAGTAAGGTTCTTACCGATTGAACTTTACAATTCGTACACTTAATTTTAACACGTTGTTTGACACCTGCATTGTTGTCAAGTGTCAACCGTATGGAAAAACTATTTGAAATTTAAACTGTCCAACAAGGTAATGTCACGTGGCAAAATCTAAACTAAAGTGTACACTATAGTGTAGACGTTGCAAGGTCTTCACCGATTGAACTTTGCTATTTGTACACTGATTTTTGACACGTTGTTTGACACTTGTATTCCTGTCAAGTGTCAATTATATGTGAAAACTATTTGAAATTTAAAGTGTCCAACTGGGTAATGTCACGTGACAAAGTGTAAACTAAAGTGTACACCATAGTGTACATGTAGTATGGTTTTTACCGATTGAACTTTGCTATTTGTACACTGATTTTTGACACGTTATTTGACACTTGCATTGTTGTCAAGTGTCAATTAGATGGGAAAACTGTTCGAAATTTAAACCGTCCAACAGGGTAATGTCACATGGTAAAGTGTAAACTAAAGTGTACACCATAGTGTACATGTAGCAAGGTCCTCACCGATTGAACTTTGCTATTTGTGCACTGATTTTCGACACTTTTTTGGCACTTGCATTGTCGTCAAGTGTCAATTGGATGTGAAAACCGTTTAAAATTTAAACTATCCCACTAGATGATGTCACGTGACAAAGTGTAAACTAATGTGTACACCATAATGTACACATAGCAAAGTTCTTGTCAACTCAATGTAAACTAAAGTGTACACCATAGGGTACATGCAGCATGGTTCTTACCGATTGAACTTTGCTATTTGTACACTTAATTTTGAAATGTTGTTTGACACTTGCATTTTTGTTAAGGGACAATTTGATAGGAAAACTATTTGAAATTTAAACTGTCTAGCAGGTTAATGTCACGGGGTAAAGTGTAAACAAAAGTGTACATGTAGCAAGGTTCATACCAATTGAACTTTGCTATTTGTACACTGATTTTTTACACGTTGTTTGACACTTACATTGTTGTCAAGTGTCAAATGGACGGGAAAACTATTTGATATTTATACTGTCCAGCCGGGTATGTCACGTGGCAAAGTGTAAACTAAAGTGTGTATACCATAGTGTACAAGTAGCAATGTTCTTACCAATTGAACTTTGCTATTTGTACACTAATTTTTGACACGTTGTTTGATACTTACGTTGTTTTCAAGTGTCAATTTGATGGTTGAATTGCTTGAAATTTAAACTGTCCAACAGGGTAATGACATGTGGCAAAGTGTAAACTAAAGTGTACACCATAGTGTACATGTCGCAATGTTTTTACCGATTGAACTTCATTATTTGTACACTGATTTTTGACATGTTGTTTGATACTTGCATTGTTGTAAAGTTTCAATTGGTTGGGAAACTGTTTGAAATTTAAACTGTCCAACAGGATAATGTCACGTGGCAAAGTGTAAACTAAAGTGTACATGTTGCAAGGTTCTCACCGATTGAATTTTTCTAATTGTACACTGATTTTTAACACGTTGTTTGACACTTGCATTATTGTCAAATGCCAATTGGATGTGAAAACTGTTTGAAATTTAAACTGTCCAACAGGGAAATGTCACGTGATAAAGTGTAAACCATAGTGTACACATAGCAAGGTTCTTACCAACTGAATGTAAACTAAAGTGTACACCATAGTGTACATGTAGAAAGGTTCTTACCGATTGAACTTTACAATTTGTACACTTAATTTTAGCACGTTGTTTGACACCTGCATTGTTGTCAAATGTCAACTGAATGGGAAAACTGTTTGAAATTTAAACTGTCCAACAAGGTAATGTCACATGGCCAAATCTAAACTAAGGTGTACACTATAGTGTAGACGTAGCAAGGTCCTCACCGATTGAACTTTACTATTTGTACACTGATTTTCGACACGTTGTTTGACACTTGTATTGCTGTCAAGTGTCAATTATATGTGAAAACTATTTGAAATTTAAAGTGTCCAACTAGGTAATGTCACATGACAAAGCGTAAACTAAAGTGTGCACCATAATGTACATGTAGTATGGTTTTTACGGATTGAACATTGCTATTTGTACACTGATTTTTGACACGTTATTTGACACTTGCACTATTGTCAAGTGTCAATTAGATGGGAAAACTGTTCAAAATTTAAACTGTCCAACAGGGTAATATCACATGGTAAAGTGTAAACTAAAGTATACACCATAGTGCACATTTGACAAGGTCCTCACCGATTGAACTTCGCTATTTGTACACTGATTTTTGACACTTTTTTAGCACTTGGATTGTTGTCAAGTGTCAATTGGATGTGAAAACCATTTGAAATTTAAACTGTCCAACTAGGTAATTTCACGTGACAAAGAATAAACTAATGTGTACACCATAGTGTACACGTAGCAAGGTTCTTACCGATTGAATGTAAACTAAAGTGTACACCATAGGGTACATGTAGCAAGATTCTTACCGATTGAACTTTGCTATTTGTACACTTAATTTTGACACATTGTTTGACACTTGCATTGTTGTTAAGTGACAATTCGATGGGAAAATTTTTTGAAATTTAAACTGTCCAGCAGGGTAATGTCACGTGGTAAAGTGTAAACAAAAGTGTACATGCAGCAAGGTTCATACCGATTGAACTTTGCTATTTGTACACTGATTTTCTACACATTGTTTGACGCTTACATTATTGTCAAGTGTCAATTGGATGGGAAAACTATTTGATATTTATACTGTCCAGCCGAGTATGTCTCGTGGCAAAGTATAAACTAAAGTGTGTATACCATAGTGTACAAGTAGCAATGTTCTTACCAAATGAACTTTGCTATTTGTACACTAATTTTTGACATGTTGTTTGATACTTGCATTGTTTTTAAGTGTCAATTTGATGGTTGAATTGTTTGAAATTTAAACTGTTCGACAGGGTAATGACATGTGGCAAAGTGTAAACTAAAGTGTACACCATAGTGTACATGTCGCAATGTTTTAACCGATTGAACTTTGCTATTTATACACTAATTTTTGACCCATTGTTTGGCACTTGCATTGTTGTCAAGTGTCAATTGGTTGGGAAACTATTTCAAATTTAAACTATCCAAGAAGATAATATCACGTGGTAAAACGTAAACTGAAGTGTACACCATAGTGTACGTATAGCAAGGTTTTTACCGATTGAACTTTGCTATTTATACACTGATTTTTGACACGTTGTTTGACACTTGCATTGTTGTCAAGTGTCAATTAGATGGGAAAACCGTTGGAAATTTAAACTTTCAAACAGGGTAATGATATATGACAAAGTGTAAACTAAAGTGTACACCATAGTCTACATGTCGCAATGTTTTTACCGATTGAACTTTTCTATTTGTAGACTAATTTTTGACACGTTGTTTGACACTTGCATTGCTATCAAGTAACAATTAGTTGGGAAACTATTTGAAATGAAACCTGTCCAACAGGTAATGTCACGTGGCAAAACGTGAACTAAAGTATACACCAAAGTGTACATGTAGCAAAGTTTTTACCGATTGAACTTTCCTACTTGTACACTAACTTTTGACACATTTTTTTGGCACTTGCATTGTTGTCAAGTGTCAATTGGATGTGAAAACCGTTTGAAATTTAAACTGTCCAATTGGGTAGCGTCACATGATAAAGTGTAAACTAAAGCGTAACCATAGTATACACGTAGCAAGGTTCTTACCGATTGAATGTAAACTAAAGTGTACACCATAGTGTACATGTAGCAAGGTTCTTGCCGATTGAACTTTGCTATTTATACACTTAATTTTGACACGTTGTTTGACACTTGTATTGTTGTTAAGTGACAATTGGATGGGAAAACTGTATGAAATTTAAACTGTCCAGCAGTGTAACGTCTAGTTGTAAAGTGTAAACAAAAGTTTACATGTTGCAAAGTTCATACCGATTGAACTTTGCTATATGTACACTGACATTTAACACGTTGTTTGACACTTACATTGTTATCATGTGTCAATTGGATGGAAAAACTATTTGAAATTTATACTCTCCAGCTGGGTATGTCACGTGACAAAGTGTAAACTAAAGTGTGTACACCGTAGTGTACATGTAGCAAGGTTGTTACTGATTGAACTTTGCTATTTGTACACTGATTTTTGACGCGTTATTTGACTTTTGCATTGTTGTCAAGTGTTAATTGGATGGGGGAACTATTTGAAATTAAAACTCTCCAACAGTTTAATAACAAGTGGGAAAGTTTAAACTAATGTGTACACCATTGTGTACATGTCCCCATGCTTTTACCAGTAGAAGTTTGCTATTTATACACTGATTTTTGACACGTTGTTTGACACTTGCATTGTTGTCAAGTGTCAATTGATTGGGAAACTGTTCAAATTTTAAACTGTCTGATGAGGTAACGTCACGTGGCAAAATGTAAACTAAAGTGTACACCATAGTGTACATGTAGCAAGGTTTTTACCGATTGAATGTAGACTAAAGTGTACACCCTAGTGTACATGTAGCAATGTTCTTGCCGATTGAACTTTGCTATTTATACACTTAATTTTGACACATTGTTTGACACTTGTATTGTTGTTAAGTGACAATTAGATGGGAAAACTGTTTGAAATTTAAACTGTCCAGCAGTGTAATGTCTAGTGGTAAAGTGTAAACAAAAGTTTACATGTTGCAAGGTTCATACCGATTGAACTTTGCTATATGTACACTGACTTTTTACACGTTGTTTGACACTTACATTGTTGTCATGTGTCAATTGGATGGGAAAACTATTTGAAATTTATACTGTCCAACCGGGTATGTCATGTGGCAAAGTGCAAACTAAAATGTGTAGACCATAGTGTACATGTTGCAAGGTTCTTACCGATTGAACTTTGCCATTTGTATACTGATTTTTGACACGTTATTTGACTCCAGCATTGTTGTCAAGTGTCAATTGGATGTGAAAACTATTTGAAATTTAAACTGTCCAACTGGGTAATGTCACAAGACAAATTGTAAACCAAAGTGTACACCATAGTGTAAACGTCGTAAGGTTCTTACCGATTGAGATTTGCTATTTGTACACTTATTTTTGACACGTTGTTTCACACTTGCATTGTTGTTACGTATCAATTGGATGAGAAAATTATTTCAAATTTAAACTGTCTAGTACGATAATGTCAAGTAGTAAAGTGTAAACAAAAATATGCATGTATCAAGGTTCATACCGATTGAACTTTGCTATTTGTACACTGATTTTTGACTCGTTGATTGACACTTACATTGTTGTCATGTGTCAATTGGATGGGAAAACTATTTGAAATTTATACTGTCCAATCGATTATGTCACGTGGCAGAGTGTTAACTAAAGTGTACACCATAGTGTATATGTAGTAAGGTCCTCACCGATTGAACTTTGCTATTTGTACACTGATTTTCGACTCATTTTTTTGGCACTTGCATTGTTGTCAAGTGTCAATTGGATGTGAAAACCGTTTGAAATTTAAATTGTACAATTGGGTAGCGTCACGTGACAAAGTGTAAACTAAAGTGTACACCACAGTGTGCACGTAGCAATGTTCTTACCGACTGAATGTAAACTAAAGTGTAGACCATAGTGTACATGTAGCAAGGTTCTTGCCGATAGAACTTTGCTATTTATACACTTAATTTTGACACATTGTTTGACACTTGTATTGTTGTTAAGTGACAGTTGGATGGGAAAAGTGTTTGAAATTTAATCTGTACAACAGTGTAATGTCTAGTTGTAAAGTGTAAACAAAAGTTTACATGTTGCAAGGTTCATACCGATTGAACTTTGCTATATGTACACTGACATTTAACACGTTTTTTGACACTTAAATTGTTGTCATATGTCAATTGGATGGGAAAACTATTTGAAATTTATGCTCTCCAGCCGGGTATGTCACGTGACAAAGTGTAAACTAAAGTGTGTACACCATAGTGTACATGTAGCAAGGTTGTTACCGATTGAACTTTGCTATTTGTACACTGATTTTTGACGCGTTATTTGACTCTTGCATTGTTGTCAAGTGTTAATTGGATGGGGGAACTATTTGAAATTAAAACTGTCCAACAGTTTAATAACAAGTGGGAAAGTTTAAACTAATGTGTACACCATTGTGTACATGTCCCCATGTTTTTACCAATTGAAGTTTGCTATTTATACACTGAGTTTTAACACGTTGTTTGACACTTGCATTGTTGTCAAGTGTCAATTGGTTGGGAAACTGTTCAAATTTTAAACTGTCCGACGGGGTAATGTCACGTGGCAAAATGTAAACTAAAGTATACACCATAGTGTACATGTAGCAAGGTTCTTGCCGATTGAACTTTGCTATTTATACACTTAATTTTGACACATTGTTTGACACTTGTATTGTTGTTAAGTGACAATTGGATGGGAAAACTATTTGAAATTTAAATTGTCCAGCAGTGTAATGTCTAGTGGTAAAGTGTAAACAAAAGTTTACATGTTGCAAGGTTCATACCGATTGAACTTTGCTATATGTACACTGACTTTTTACACGTTGTTTGACACTTACATTGTTGTCATGTGTCAATTGGATGGGAAAACTATTTGAAATTTATACTGTCCAGCCGGGTATGTCACGTGGCAAGGTGCAAACTAAAATGTGCATACCATAGTGTACATGTAGCAAGGTTCTTACCGATTGAACTTTGCTATTTGTACACTGATTTTTGACACGTTATTTGACTCCAGCATTGTTGTCAAGTGTCAATTGGAGGTGAAAATTGTTTGAAATTTAAACTGTCCAACTGGGTATTGTCACAAGACAAATTGTAAACCAAAGTGCACAACATAGTGTAAACGTCGTAAGGTTCTTACCGATTGAGATTTGCTATTTGTACACTGATTTTTGACACGTTGTTTCACCCTTGCATTGTTGTTACGTGTCAAGTGGATGAGAAAACAGTTTCAAATTTAAACTGTCCAGTACGGTAATGTCAAGTAGTAAAGTGTAAACAAAAATATACATGTATCAAGGTTCATACCGATTGAACTTTGCTATTTGTACACTGATTTTTGACTCGTTGATTGACACTTACATTGTTGTCAAGTGTCAATTGGATGGGAAAACTGTTTGAAATTTATACTGTCCAACCGAATATATCACGTGGCAGAGTGTTAACTAAAGTGTACACCATAGTGTATATGTAGTAAGGTCCTCACCGACTGAACTTTGCTATTTGTACACTGATTTTTGACACATTTTTTGGCACTTGCATTGTTATCAAGTGTCAATTGGATGTGAAAACCGTTTAAAATTTAAATTGTCCAATTGGGTAGCGTCACGTGACAAAGTGTAAACTAAAGTGTACACCATAGTGTACACGTAGCAATGTTCTTACCGACTGAATGTAAACTAAAGTGTACACCATAGTGTACATGTAGCAAGGTTCTTGCCGATTGAACTTTGCTATTTATACACTTAATTTTGACACATTGTTTGACACTTGTATTGTTGTTAAGTGACAATTGGATGGGAAAACTGTTTGAAATTTAAACTGTCCAGCGGTGTAATGTCTAGTTGTAAAGTGTAAACAAAAGTTTACATGTTGCAAGGTTCATACCGATTGAACTTTATTATATGTACACTGACATTTAACACGTTGTTTGACACTTACATTGTTGTCATGTGTCAATTGGATGGGAAAACTATTTGAAATTTATACTCACCATCCGGGTATGTCACATGACAAAGTGTAAACTAAAGTGTGTACACCATAGTGTACATGTAACAAGGTTGTGACCAATTGAACTTTGCTATTTGTATACTGATTTTTGACACGTTATTTGACTCTTGTATTGTTGTTAAGTGTCAATTGGCTGGGGGAACTATTTGAAACTGAAACTGTCCAACCGTGTAATGACACGTGGGAAAGTGTAAACTAATGTGTACACCATTGTGTACATGTCCCCATGTTTTTACCAATTGAAGTTTGCTATTTATACACTGATTTTTGACACGTTGTTTGACACTTACATTGTTTTCATGTGTCAATTGGATGGGAAAACTATTTGAAATTTATACTGTCCAGCCGGGTATGTCACGTGGCAAAGTGCAAACTAAAGTGTGTATACCATAGTGTACATGTAGCAAGGTTCTTGTCGATTGAACTTTGCTGTTTGTACACTGATTTTTGACACATTATTTGACTCCAGCATTGTTGTCAAGTGTCAATTGGATGGGAGAACTATTTGAAATTAAAACTATCCAACTGGGTAGTGTCACAAGACAAATTGTAAACCAAAGTGTACGCCATAGTGTAAACGTCGTAAGGTTCTTACCGATTGAGAGTTGCTATTTGTACACTGATTTTTGACACGTTGTTTCACGCTTGCATTGTTGTTAAGTGTCAATTGGATGAGAAAATTGTTTCAAATTTAAACTGTCCAGTACGGTAATGTCAAGTAGTAAAGTGTAAACAAAAATATACATGTATCAAGGTTCATACCGATTGAACTTTGCAATTTGTACACTGATTTTTGACTCGTTGATTGACACTTACATTGTTGTCAAGTGTCAATTGGATGGGAAAACTGTTTGAAATTTATACTATCCAGCCGATTATGTCACGTGGCAGAGTGTTATCTAAAGCGTCCACCATAGTGTATATGTAGTAAGGTCCTCACCGATTGAACTTTGCTATTTGTACACTGATTTTCGACACATTTTTTTGGCATGTGCATTGTTGTCAAGTGTCAATTGGATGTGAAAACCGTTTGAAATTTAAATTGTCCAATTGGGTAACGTCACGTGAAAAAGTGTAAACTAAAGTGTACACCATAGTGTACACGTAGCAATGTTCTTACCGACTGAATGTAAGCTAAAGTGTACACCATAGTGTACATGTAGCAAGGTTCTTGCCGATTGAACTTTGTTATTAATACACTTAATTTTGACACGTTGTTTGACACTTGTATTGTTGTTAAGTGACAATTGGATGGGAAAAGTGTTTGAAATTTAAACTGTCCAGCAGTGTAATGTCTAGTTGTAAAGTGTAAACAAAAGTTTACATGTTGTAAGGTTCATACCGATTGAACTTTGCTATATGTACACTGACATTTAACACGTTGTTTGACACTTACATTGTTGTCATGTGTCAAATGGATGGAAAAACTATCTGAAATTTATACTCACCAGCCGGGTATGTTACGTGACAAAGTGTAAACTAAAGTGTGTACACCATAGTGTACATGTAGCGAGGTTGTTACCGGTTGAACTTTACTATTTGTATACTGATTTTTCACACGTTATTTGACTTTTGCATTGTTGTCAAGTGTCAATTGGCTGGGGAAACTATTTGAAATTGAAACTGTCCAACAGTGTAATGACACGTGGGAGAGTGTAAACTAATGTGTACACCATTGTGCACATGTCCCCATGTTTTTACCAGTTGAAGTTTGCTATTTATACACTGATTTTTGACACGTTGTTTGACACTTGCATTGTTGTCAATTGTCAATTGGTTGGGAAACTGTTCAAATTTTAAACTGGCCGACGGGGTAATGTCACGTGGCAAAATGTAAACTAAAGTTTACAGCATAGTGTACATGTATCAAGGTTCTTACCGATTGAATGTAGACTAAAGTGTACACCCTAGTGTAAATGTAGCAAGGTTCTTGCCGATTGAACTTTGCTATTTACACACTTAATTTTGACACGTTGTTTGACACTTGTATTGTTGTTAAGTGACAATTGGATGGGAAAAGTGTCTGAAATTTAAACTGTCCAGCAGTGTAATGTCTAATTGTAAAGTGTAAACAAAAGTTTACATGTTGCAAGGTTCATACCGATTGAACTTTCCTATATGTACACTGACATTTAACACATTGTTTGACACTTACATTGTTGTCGTGTGTCAATTGGATGGAAAAACAATTTGAAATTTATACTCTCCAGCCGGGTATTTCACGTGACAAAGTGTAAACTAAAGTGTGTACACCATAGTGTACATGTAGCAAGGTTGTTACCGATTGAACTTTGCTATTTGTATACTGATTTTTGAAACGTTATTTGACTCTTGCATTGTTGTCAAGTGTCAATTGGCTGGGGGAACTATTTGAAATTAAAACTGTCCAACAGTGTAATGACACGTGGGAAAGTGTAAACTAATGTGTACACCATTGTGTACATGTCCCCATGTTTTTACCAATTGAAGTTTGCTATTTATACACTGAGTTTTGACACGTTGTTTGACACTAGCATTGTTGTCAAGTGACAATTGGTTGGGAAACTGTTCAAATTTTAAACTGTCCGACGGGGTAATGTCACTTGGCAAAATGTAAACTAAAGTGTATACCATAGTGTACATGTAGCAAGGTTCTTACCGATTGAATGTAGACTAAAGTGTACACCCTAGTGTACATGTAGCAAGGTTCTTGCCGATTGAACTTTGCTATTTATACACTTAATTTTGACACATTGTTTGACACTTGTATTGTTGTTAAGTGACAATTGGATGGGAAAACTGTTTGAAATTTAAACTGTCCAGCAGTGTAATGTCTAGTGGTAAAGTTTAAACAAAAGTTTACATGTTGCAAGGTTCATACTAATTGAACTTTGCTATATGTACGCTGACTTTTTACACGTTGTTTGACACTTACATTGTTTTCATGTGTCAATTGGATGGGAAAACTATTTGAAATTTTTACTGTCCAGCCGGGTATGTCACGTGGCAAAGTGCAAACTAAAGTGTGTATACCATAGTGTACATGTAGCAAGGTTCTTATCGATTGAACTTTGCTATTTGTACACTGATTTTTGACACGTTATTTGACTCCAGCATTGTTGTCAAGTGTCAATTGGATGGGAGAACTATTTGAAATTAAAACTATCCAACTGGGTAATGTCACAAGACAAATTGTAAACCAAAGTGTACACCATAGTGTAAACGTCGTAAGGTTCTTACCGATTGAGATTTGCTATTTGTACACTGATTTTTGACACGTTGTTTCACGCTTGCATTGTTGTTAAGTGTCAATTGGATGAGAAAACTGTTTCAAATTTAAACTGTCCAGTACGGTAATGTCAAGTAGTAAAGTTTAAACAAAAATATACATGTATCAAGGTTCATACCGATTGAACTTTGCAATTTGTACACTGATTTTTGACTCGTTGATTGACACTTACATTGTTGTCAAGTGTCAATTGGATGGGCAAACTGTTTGAAATTTATACTGTCCAGCCGATTATGTCACGTGGCAGAGTGTTATCTAAAGTGTCCACCATAGTGTATATGTAGTAAGGTCCTCACCGATTGAACTTTGCTATTTGTACACTGATTTTCGACACATTTTTTTGGCATGTGCATTGTTGTCAAGTGTCAATTAGATGTGAAAACCGTTTGAAATTTAAATTGTCCAATTGCGTAGCGTCATGTGACAAAGTGTAAACTAAAGTGTACACCATAGTGTACACGTAGCAATATTCTTACCGACTGAATGTAAACTAAAGTGTACACCATAGTGTACATGTAGCAAGGTTCTTGCCGATTGAACTTTGCTATTTATACACTTAATTTTGACACATTGTTTGACACTTGTATTATTGTTAAGTGACAATTGGATGGGAAAACTGTTTGAAATTTAAACTGTCCAGCAGTGTAATGTCTAGTTGTAAAGTGTAAACAAAAGTTTACATGTTGCAAGGTTCATACCGATTGAACTTTGCTATATGTACACTGACATTTAACACGTTGTTTGACACTTACATTGTTGTCGTGTGTCAATTGGATGGAAAAACTATTTGAAATTTATACACTCCAGCCGGGTATGTCACGTGACAAAGTGTAAACTAAAGTGTGTACACCATAGTGTACATGTAGCAAGGTTGTTACCGATTGTACTTTGCTATTTGTATACTGATTTTTGAAACGTTATTTGACTCTTGCATTGTTGTCAAGTGTCAATTGGCTGGGGGAACTATTTGAAATTAAAACTGTCCAACAGTGTAATGACACGTGGGAAAGTGTAAACTAATGTGTACACCATTGTGTACATGTCCCCATGTTTTTACCAATTGAAGTTTGCTATTTATACACTGAGTTTTGACACGTTGTTTGACACTTGCATTGTTGTCAAGTGTCAATTGGTTGGGAAACTGTTCAAATTTTAAACTGTCCGACGGGGTAATGTCACGTGGCAAAATGTAAACTAAAGTGTACACCATAGTGTACATGTAGCAAGGTTCTTACCGATTGAATGTAGACTAAAGTGTACACCCTAGTGTACATGTAGCAAGGTTCTTGCCGATTGAACTTTGCTATTTATACACTTAATTTTGACACATTGTTTGACACTTGTATTGTTGTTAAGTGACAATTGGATGGGAAAACTGTTTGAAATTTAAACTGTCCAGCAGAGTAATGTCTAGTGGTAAAGGGTAAACAAAACTTTACATGTTGCAAGGTTCATACTGATTGAACTTTGCTATATGTACGCTGACTTTTTACACGTTGTTTGACACTTACATTGTTTTCATGTGTCAATTGGATGGGAAAACTATTTGAAATTTATACTGTCCAGCCGGGTATGTCACGTGGCAAAGTGCAAACTAAAGTGTGTATACCATAGTGTACATGTAGCAAGGTTCTTATCGATTGAACTTTGCTATTTGTACACTGATTTTTGACACGTTATTTGACTCCAGCATTGTTGTCAAGTGTCAATTGGATGGGAGAACTATTTGAAATTAAAACTATCCAGCAGTGTAATGAGACGTGGCAAAGTGTAAACTAAAGTGTACACCATAGTGTACATGTCGTAATATTTTTACTGCTTGAAGTTTGCTGCTTATACACTAATTTTTGACACGTTGTTTGACAGTTGCGTTGTTGTTAAGTGTCAATTGGTTAGGAAACTGTTCAAAATTTAAACTGTCCCACAGGGTAATGTCACGTGGTAAAATGTAAACTAAAGTGTACACCATAGCGTACATGTAGCAAGGTTTTTACCGATTGAACTTTTCTATTTGTACGCTGATTTTTGACACGTTGTTTGACACTTGCATTATTGTCAAGTGTCAATTGGATGGGAAAACTGTTTGAGATTTGAATTGTCTAATAGGGTAACGTCACGTGGCAAAATGTGAACCAAAGTGTATGCCATAGTGTACATGTAGCGAGGTTCATACCGATTGAACTTTGCTCTTTGTACACTGATTTTTGACACGTTTGACCCTTGCATTGTTGTCAAGTGTCAATTTGATGGGAAAACTGTTTGAAATTTAAACTGTCCAACAGGGTAATGTCACGTGGCAAAATGTAAACTAAAGTATACACCATAGTGTACTTGTAGCAAGGTTTTTACCTATTGATCTTTGCTATTTGTACACTGATTTTTGACACATTGTCCAACACTTGCATTGTTATCAAGTGTCAATTGGGTGGGAAAATTGTTCGAAATTTAAACTGTCCAACAGGGTAATGTCACGTGGAAATTGTAAGCTAAAGTGTACACCATAGTGTACATATAGCAAGGTCATCACCGATTGAACTTCGCTATTTGTACACTGACTTTCGACACGTTGTTTGACACTTGCATTATTGTCAAGTGTCAATTGGATGTGAAAACTATTTCAAATTTAAACTGTCCAACTGGGTAAAGTCACGTGACAAAGTGTAAACTAAAGTGTACATGTAGCAAGGGTCAATTGTCAATTTTTTGGGAAAACTGTTTCAAATTTAAACTTTCCAGCAGGGTAATGCCAAGTGGTAAAGTGTAAACAAAAATGTACATGTAGCAAGGGTCATGTCGATTGAACTTTGCTATTCGTACACTGATTTTTGCCACGTTGTTTGACACTTGCATTGTTGTCAAGTGTCAATTGGATAGGAAAACTGTTTGAAATTTATACTGTCCAGCCGGGTATGTCACATGGCAAAGAGTAAACTAAAGTGTGTACACCATAGTGTACAGGTAGCAAGGTTCTTGCCAATTGAACTTTACTATTTGTACACTAATTTTTATAACGTTGTTTGACACTTGCATTGTTTTCACATGTCAATTGGATGGGAGAATTGTTTGAAATTTAAACTGCTTAACAGGGTAATGACACGTGACAACGTGTGAACTAATGTGTACACCATAGTGTGAATGTATCAATGTTTTTACCGATTGAACTTTGCTATTTGTACACTAATTTTAACACTTCATTGTTGTGGAGTGTCGATTTGTCGAAAAACTGTTTGAAATTTAAACTGTCCAACAGGGTAATGTCACGTGGCAAAACGTAAACTAAAGTGTACACCATAGTGCACATGTAGCAAGATTTTTATCGATTGAACTTTGCTATTTGTACATTGATTTTTGACACATTGTTTGACACTTGCATTGTTGTCAAGTGTCAATTGGATGGGAAAACTGTTGAAAATTTAAACTGTCCAACAGGGTAATATCATGTGGCAATGTGTAAACTAAAGTGTACACCATAGTGTATATGTAGCAAGGTCCTTACCAATTGAACTTTGCTATTTGTACACTAATTTTAAACACGTTGTTCGACACTTGCATTGTTGTCAAGTGTGAAATGGATGTGAAAACTGTTTGAAATTTAAAATGCCCAACTGGGTAATGTCACGTGACAAAGTGTAAACTAAAGTGTACACCATATTGTATACGTAGCAAAGTTCTTACCGATTGAACTTTGCTATTTGTGCACCGATTTTTGACACGTTGCTTGACACTTACATTGTTGTTAAGTGTCAATTGGATGGGAAAACTGTTTCAAATTTAAACTGTCCAGCATTGTAATTTCAAGTGGTAAAGTGTAAACAAAAATGTACATGTAGCAAGGTTCGTACCGATTGAACTTTGCTATTTGTACACTGATTTTTGACACGTTGTTTGACACTTACCTTGTTGTCAAGTGTCGATTTGATGGGAAAATGGTTTTAAATTTATACTGTCCACCCGGGTATGTCATGTGGCAAAGTCTAAACTAAAGTGTGTACACTATAGCGTACGTCTAGCAGGATTCTTACCGATTGAACTTTGCCATTTGTATAATTGAATGGGAAAACTGTTTGAAATTTAAATTGTCCAGTAGGGTAATGTTACGTGGCAAAGTGTAAACTAAAGTGTGTTGCCATGGTGTACATGTAGCAAGGTTTATACTGATTGGACTTTTGTGATTTGTACACTGGTTTTTGACACGTTGTTTGATACTTGCATTGTTGTCAAGTGTCAATTCGATGGGAAAATTGTTTAAAATTTAAACAGTCCAATAGGGTAATGTCACGTGGCAAAGTGTTAACTAATGTTCTGACCATAGTGTACATGTAGTAAGGTCCCCACCAATTGAACTTTGCTATTTGTACACTGATTTTCGACACTTTTTTGGCACTTGTATTGTTGTCAAGAGTCAATTGGATGTGAAAACCGTTTGAAATTTAAATTGTCAAATTGGGTAATGTCACGTGACAAAGTGCAAACTAAAGTGTACACCATAGTGTGCACGTAACGAGGTTCTTACTGATTGAATGTAAACTAAAGTGTACACCATAGTGCACATGTAACAAGGTTCTTACAATTTGAACTTTGCTATTTGTAAGCTTAATTTTGACACGTTGTTTGATACATAAATTGTTGTTAAGTGACAATTGGATGGGAAAACGGTTTGAAATTTAAACTGTCTAGCATGGTAATGTCAAGTGGTAAAGTGTAGACAAAAGTTTACATATAGCAAGGTTCATACCGATTGAACTTTGCTATATGCAGACTGAATTTTTACACGTGTTTGGTACTCATATTGTTGTCAAGTGTCAATTGGATGGGAAAACTATTTGAAATTTATACTGTCCAATCGGGTACGTCACGTGGCAAAGTGTAAACTAAAGAGTGTACACCATACTATACATGTAGCAAGGTTCTTACCGATTGAACTTTGCTATTTGTACACTGATTTGTGACACGTTGTTTGACACTTGCATTGTTGTCAAGTGTCAATTGGATGGGAGAACTATTTAAAATTTAAACTCTCGAACAGTGTAATGACACGTTGCAAAGTGTAAAGTAAAGTGTGCACCATAGTGTACATGTCGCAATGTTTTTTCTGATTGAACTTTGCTATTTGGACACTAATTTTTGACACTTTTTTGACACTTGCATTGCTGTCAAGTATCAATTGGTTGGAAAACTATTTGAAATTTAAACTGTCCAACAGGGTAATGTCACGTGGCAAAATGTAAACTAAAGTGTACACCATAGTGTACACGTAGCAAGGTTTTTGCCTATTGAACTTTGCTATTTGTACACTGAATTTTGATACGTTGTTTGACACTTGGATTGTTGTTAAGTGAAAATTGGATGGGAAAACTTTTTGAAATTTAAACTGTCCAGCAAGGTAATGTCATGTGGTAAAGTGTAAACAAAAGTGTCCATGTTGCAATGTTCATACCGATTAAACTTTGCTATTTGTACACTGATTTTTTACACGTTGTTTGACACTCACATTGTTGTCAAGTGTCAATTGGATGGGAAAACTATTTGAAATTTATACTGTCCAGCTGGGTATGTCACGTGGCAAAGTGTAAGCTAAAGTGTGTACACGATAATATACATGTAGCGAGGACAATGGATAAGGACCTTGCTACATATACACTATGGTATACACTTTAATTTACACTTTGCCACATGACATTACCCTATTCGACAATTTAAATTTCAAAACAGTTTTTCCATCCAATTGACACTTGACAGTAATGCAAGTGTCAAACAACGTGTCGAAAATCAGTGTACAAATAGTAAAGTTCAATCGATAAGAACCTTGCTACATGTACACTAAGGTGCACGCTTAGTTTACAAATTGCCACGTGATATTAACCCGTTGGACATTATAAATTTAAAATAGTTTTCCCATCCAATTGACACTAGACAACAATGCAAGTGTCAAACAACATGTTAAAATCAGTGTACAAATTGCAAATTTCAATCAGTAAGAACCCTGCTACATATACACTATGGTGTACACTTTAGTTTATAGTTTGTCATAGGACATTACCCTTATGGACGATTCAAATTTCAAAAAGTTTTCTCATCCATTTGACACTTGACAACAAAGCAAACGTAGAACACCGTGTCAAAAATCAGTGTACAAATAGCAAAGTTCAATCGGTAAGGACCTTGCTACATGTACACTATGGTGTACACTTAATTTACACTTTACCACGTGACATTACCCAGTTGGACAGTTTAAATTTCAAACAGTTTTTCTATCGAATTGACACTTGAAAACAATGTAAGTGTCAACCAACGTGTCAAAAATCAGGGTACAAAATACAAAGTTCAATTGGTAAGAAACTTGCTTCAAGTACACTATGGTGTACACACTTTCATTTACACTTTGCCACGTGACATTACCCTGCTGGACAGTTTAAATTTCAAACAGTTTTCCCATCAAATTCACACCTGACAACAATGCAAGTCTCAAAAAATGTGCCAAGAATTAGTGTACAAATAGCAAAGTTCAATCGGTAAGAACCTTGCTACATTTACACTATGGTGTACACTTTAATTTACACATTGCCACGTGGCATTACTCCATTGGACAGTTTAAATTTTAAATAATTTTTCCATCCAATTGACACTTGACAACAATACAAGTGTCAAACAACATATTTAAATCAGAGTACAAATAGCAAAGTTCAATCGGTAAGAACCTTGCCACAAGTACGCTATAGTGTACACTTCATTTTACAGTCAGCCATGTCACATTACCCCATTGGATAGTTTAAATTTCAAGCAGTTTTCCAATCCAATCGACACTTGACAACAAAGCAAGTGTCGAACAACGTGTCAAAAATTAGTGTGCAAATAGCAAAGTTCAATCGTAAAGGACCTTGCTACATGTACAATATGGTGTACACTCTTTCGTCTACACTCTTTCACATGACATTACCCAACTGGAAAGTTTAAATTTCAAACAGTTTTCACATCCAATTGACACTTGACAACAATGCAAGTGTCAAACAACGTGTCAAAAATCAGTGTACAAATAGCAAGGTTCAATCACCACGAACCTTGCTACATGTACACTTTAGTTTACACATTGCCACGTGACATTAACCTATCGGACAGTTTAAATTTAAAACAATTTTCCATTCCAATTGACACTTGCCAGCAATGCAATTATTTTATAACGTATCAAAGTCAGTGTACAAATAGCAAAGTTCAATCGGTAAGAACCTTGCTACATGTACACTATGGTGCATACTTTAGTTTACAGTTTACCACGGGACATTACCCTATTGGATAGTTTAAATTTCAAAAAGCTTTCCCATCCAACTAACACTTGACAACAAAGTAAGCGTCGAACGCTGTGTCAAAAATTAGTGTACAGATGGCAAAGTTCAATCGGTAAGGATCTTGCTACATTTACACTATGGTGTACAATTTATTTTACACTTTGCCATGTGACATTACCCTGTTGGACAATTTAAATTTCAAATAGTATTCCCATCCAATTGACACTTGACAACAATTCAAGCGTCAAACAACGTGTTAAAATCAGTGTACAAAACAGCAAAGTTCAATCGGTAAGAATCATGCAACATGTACATTATGGTGTACACTTTAGTTTACAATTTGCTACGTGACATTACCCTATTGGACAATTTGAATTTCAAACAGTTTTCTAATCCAATTCACACTTGACAACAAATCAAGTGTCGAACAATGTGTTAAAAATCAGTGTACAAATAGCAAAGTTCAATCGGTAAGGACCTTGCTACATGTACACTATGGTGTACACTTTAATTTATACTTTGCCACGTGATATTACCTTATTGGATAGTTTAAATTTCAAACAGTTTTCTCATCCAGTTGACGCTTAACAGCTATGCAAGTGTCAAACAACATGTTAAAATCAGTGTACAAACAGTAAAGTTCAGTCGGTAAGAACCATGCTACATGTACACTATGGTGTACACTTTAGTTTACAGTTTGCCACGTGACATTACCCTTTTGGACAGTTTAAATTTCCAACAGTTTTCCAATCCAATTGACACTTGACAACAAAGCAAGTGTCGAACAACGTGTCAAAAATCAGTTTACAAATAGCAATGTTCAATCGGAAAGGACCTTTCTACATATACACTATAGCGTACATTTTAGTTTACACATTGCCACGTGACATTATCCGGTTGGACAGTTTAAATTTCAAACAACTTTTCCATCCAATTGACACTTGATAACAATGCAAGTGTCAAACAACGTGTCAAAAATCAGTGTACAAATAGTAAATTTCAATTGGTAAGAACCTTGCAACATGTACACTACGGTGTTCACTTTAGTTTACACATTGCCACGCGATATTACCCCATTGGACAATTTAAATTTCTAACATTTTTTCCATCCAAATGACACTTGACAACAAAGAAAGTGTCAAACAACCTGTCAAAAATTAGTGTACAAATAGCAAAGTTCAATCGGTAAGAACCTTGTTACAAGTACACTATGGAGTACACTTTAGTTTACACTTTTTCATGTGACATTACTCTGTTGGACAGTTTAAATTTCAAACTTTTTTCCAATTCAATTGACAATTGACAACAAAGCAAGTGTCGAACATCGTGTCAAAAATTAGTGTACAAATAGCAAAGTTCAATCAGAAAGGACCTTTCTACATGCACACTATGGCGTACACTTTAGTTTACACATTGCCACGTGAAATTATCTTGTTGGACAGTATACATTTCAAACAACTTTCCCATCTAATTGACACTTGACCACAATGCAAGTGTCAAACAACGTGTCGAAAATCAGTGTACAAATAGCAAATTTCAATCGATAAGAACCTTGCTACATGTACACTATGGTGTAAACTTTAGTTTACACATTGCCACGTAACATTACCCCATTGGACAGTTTAAATATAAAACAATTTTCCCATCCAATTAACAATTGACAATAATGCAAGTGTCAAACAACATGTTAAAATCAGTGTACAAATTGCAAAGTTCAATCGGTAAGAACCTTGCTACGTGTACACTATGGTGTACACTTTAGTTTACTGTTTGCCACGGGACATTACCCTTTTGGACAGTTTAAACTTCAAAAAGTTATCCCATCCAATTGATAATTGACAAAAATGTAAGTGTCAAACAACGTGTTAAAATCAGAGTACAAATAGCAAAGTTCAATCGGTAAGCTTGCCACATGTACACTATGTTGTACACATAATTTTATAGTTAGCCACGTCACATTACCCTGTTAGATAGTTTAAATTTCAAACTGCTTTCCCATCCAACTGAGACTAGACACCAATGCAAGTGTCAACCAACGTGTCAAAAATCAGTATACAAATGGTAAAGTTCAATCGGAAAGGACCTTCCTACACGTACACTATGGTGTACACTTTTTCGTTTACACTTTTTCACATGACATTACCCAGCTGGACAGTTTAAATTTCAAACAGTTTTCCCATCCAATTGACACTTGATAATATTACAAGTGTCAAACAACGTGTTAAAAATTAGTGTACAAGTAGCAAAGTTCAATCGGTTTGAACCTTGCTACATGTACACTATGGTGTACACTTTAGTTTACCCATTGCCACATGACATTACCCTATTGGACAGTTTAAATTTCAAACAGTTTTCCCATCCAACTGACAATTGAAAGCAATGCAAGGGTCAAACAACATGTCAAAGTCAGTTTACAAATAGCAAAGTTCAATCGGCAAGAACCTTGCTACATGTACACTTTGGTTTACAGTTTTCCATGGGACACTACCCTATTGGACACTTTAAATTTCAAAAAAATTTCCCGTCCAATTGACACTTGACAACAAAGCAAGTGTGGAACACCGTGTCAAAAATCAGTGCACGAATAACAAAGTTCAATCGGTAAGGACCTTGCTACATGTACACTATGGCGTACACTATAATTTACACTTTGCCACATGATATTACCCTATTGGACAGTTTAAATTTCAAACAATTTTTCAATCCAATTGACACTTGACAAAAAAACAAGTGTCGAACAACGTGTTAAAATTAGTGTACAAATTGCAAAGTTCAATCGGTAAGAACCTTGCTACATGTACAGTATGGTGTACACTTTAGTTTACAGTTTGCCATGGGACATTATCCTGTTGGACAGTTTAAATTTCTAACAGTTTTCCAATCCAATTGACAGCTGACAGCAAAGCAAGTGTCGAACAACGTGTCAAAAATCAATGTACAAATAGCAAAGTTCAATCAGAAAGGGCCTCGCTACATGTACCCTACGGCGTACACTTTAATTTAAACTTTGCCACATGACATTATCCTATTGGACATTTTAGATTTCAAACAGTTTTCCCATCCAATTGACAATTGACAACAAAGCAAGTGTCAAACAACGTGTCAAAAATCAGTGTAAAAAAAGCAAAGTTCAATTAGTAAAAACGTTGCTACATGTACACTATGGACTACACTTAGTTTACACTTTGCCACGTGACATTACCCTTTTGGACAGTTTAAATTTCAAACAATTTTCCCATCCAATTAACACATGACAAAAATGCAAGTGTCAAACAACGTGTCAAAAATCAGTGTACAAATAGCAAAGTTCAATCGGCATGAACCTTGCTACATGTACACTATGGTGCACACTTTAGTTTACACATTGTCATGTGACATTACCCTGTTGGAGAGTTTAAATTTCAAATAGTTTTCCCATCCAATTGACACTTGAAAATAATGCAAGTGTCAAACAACGTGTAAAAAATCAGTGTACAAATAGTAAAGTTCAATCGGTAAGAACCTTGCTACATGTACACTATGGAGTACACTTTAATTTAAACATTTCCACGTGACATTACACTGTTGGACAGTTTATATTTAAAACAATTTTTCCATCCAATTGACACTTGACAACAATGTAAGTGTCAAACAACGTGCTAAAATCAGTGTACAAATTTAAAATTTCAATCGGTAAGAACCTTGCTACATGTACTCTATGGTGTACACTTTAGTTTACACATTGCCACATGACATTACCATGTTGGATAGTTTAAATTTAAAACAATTTTCCCATCCAATTGTCACTTAACAACAATGCAAGTATCAAACAACATGTTAAAATTGGTGTACAAATTGCAAAGTTAAATCGGTTTAATTTACAGTTTGTCACGTGACATTATCCTATTTTACAGTCTAAATTTCAAACAGTTTTCCAATCCAATTGACACTTGACAACAAAGCTATGTCGAACAACGTGTCAAAAATCAGTGTACAAATAGCAAAGTTCAATCGGAAAGGATCTTGCTACATGTACACTGGTGTACCACTTTCGTTTGTACTTTTCAATATGACAATACCCTGCTGGATAATTTAAATTTCAAACAGTTTTCCCATCCAATTGACACATGACAACAATGCAAGTGTCAAACAACGTGTCAAAAATCAGTGTACAAATAGCAAAGTTCAATCGGCATGAACCTTGCCACATGTACACTATGGTGTACACTTTAGTTTACACATTGCCACGTGACATTACCCTCTTGGACAGTTTAAATTTCAAACAATTTTTCCATCCAATTGACAATTGACAGCAATGCAAGTGCTAAATAACTTGTCAAAGTCAGTGTATAAATAGAAAAGTTTAATCGGTAAGAACCTTGCTACATGTATTGTATGATGTACACTTTAGTTTATACATTGCCACATGAAATTACCCTATTGGACAGTTTAAATTTCAAACAGCTTTTTCGTCTAATTGACACTAGAATACAAAGTGAGTGTCAAACAACGTGTGAAAAATCTGTGTACAAATAGCAAAGTTCAATCAGTAAGAACCTTGCTACATGTACACTATAGAGTACACTTTTGTTTTCACTTTGCTACGTGACATTACCCTGTTGGACAGTTTAAATTTTAAAGTGTTTTCCCATCCAATTGACACTTGACAATAATGCAAGTGTCAACCAACATGTTAAAATCAGCGTACAAATATCAAAGTTCAATCGATAAGAACCTTACTACATGTACACTATGGTGTACACTTTAGTTTATAGTTTGCCAGGGGATATCACCCTGTTGGAAAGGTTAAAATTCAAACAGCTTTCCAATCCAATTGACACTTGACAACAAAGCAAGGGTTAGTCAATGTGTCAAAAATAAGTGTACAAATAGCAAAGTTCAATCGAAAAGGGCCTTGCTACATGTACATTACGGTGTACACTTTAATTTAAACTTTATCACGTGACATTATCCTGTTGGACATTTTAAATTTCAAATAGTTTTTCCATCCAATTGACACTTAACAACAATGCAAGTGTCAAACAACGTGTCGAATATCAGTGTTCAAATAGCAAAGTTCAATCCGTAAGGACCTTGCCACATGTACACGATGGTATACACTTTAGTTTACACTTTGCCACGTGACATTACCCTGTTGGACAGTTTAAATTTCAAACAGTTTTCCAATCCAATTGATACCTTACAATAATGTATGTGTCAATCAATGTGTGAAAAATCTCCGTACAAATACCAAAGTTCAATCCGTAAGACCCTTGCTGCATGTACACTATGGATTACACATCAGTTTACACTTTGCCAAGTGACATTACCTTGTTGGACAATTTAAATTTCAAACTATTTTCTCATCCAATTAACACTTGACAACAATGCAAGTGTCAACCAACGTGTCAAAAATCAGTGTACAAATGACAAAGTTCAATTGGTAAGAACCTTGCTGCAAGTACACTATGGTATACACACTTTCATTTATACTTTGCCACGTGACATTACCCTGTTGGTCAATTTAAATTTCAAATTGTTTTTCATCCAATTGACACTTTACAACAATGCAAGTGTAAAAAAACGTGTCAAAAATTAGCGTACAAATAGCAAAGTTCAATCGGCAAGAACCTTGCTACATGTACACTATGGTGTGCACTTTAGTTTACACATTGCCACATGACATTATCCTGTTGAACAGTTTAAATTTCAAAAAAATTTCCCATCCAATTGGCACTTAATAATAATGCAAGTGTCAAGCAACGTGTTAAAATCATTGCACAAATAGCAAAGTTCAATCGGTAAGAACCTTGCTACATGTACACTATGGTGTGTACTTTAGTTTACAGTTTGCAATAGGACATTACCCTGTTGGACAATTTAAATTTCAAACAGTTTTCCAATCCAATTGACACTTGACAACAAAGCAAGTGTCGGACAATGTGTAAAAAATCAGTGTACAAATAGCAAAGTTCAATCGGAAAGGACCTTACTACATGTACACTACGGCGTACACTTTAATTTAAACTTTGCCACGTGACATTATCCAGTTGGACATTTTAAATTTCAATAGTTTTCCCATCCAATTGACACTTGGAAACATTGCAAGTGTCAAACAACGTGTCGAATATCGGTGTACAAATAGCAAAGTTAAATCAGTAAAGACCTTTCTACATGTACACTATGGTGTATATTTTAGTTTATACTTTACCACGTGACATTACCCTGTTGGACAGTTTAAATTTCAAACAACTTTTCCATCCAATTGACACTTGACAACAATGCAAGTGTCAAAAATTAGTATACAACTAGCAAAGTTCAATCGATAAGAATGTTGTTAAATGTACACTATGGTATACACTTTATATTACACATTGCCACATGACAATACCCTCCTGGACAGTTTAAATTTCAAACAATTTTAGCATCCAATTGACAATTGACAACTATGCAAGTGTCGAACAAGTTTTCAAAATCGGTGTACAAATAGCAAAGTTCAATCGATAAGAATGTTGCTACATTTACACTATGGTGTACACTTTTGTTTACACAATCACATGACATTACCCTGCTGGACAGTTAAATTTCAAATAGTTTTCCCATCCAATTGACATTTGACAACAACGCAAGTGTCAAACAACGTGTCAAAAATCAGTGTACAAGTAGCAAAGTTCAATCGGTATGAACCTTGCTACATGTACACTATGGTGTACACTTTAGTTTACACATTGCCACGTGACATTATCCTGTTGGACAGTTTAAATTTCAAACAGTTTTTCCATCCAACTGACAATTGAAAGCAATGCAAGTGTCAAACAACGTGTCAAAGTCAGTTTACAAATAGCAAAGTTCAATCGGCAAGAACCTTGCTACATGCACACTTTGGTGTAAACTTTAGTTTACAGTTTTACACGGGACACTACCTTGTTGGACAATTTACTTTTCAAAAAATTTTCCCATCCAATCGACACTTGACAACAAAGCAAGTGTGGAACACCGTGTCAAAAATCAGTGTACAAATAACAAAGTTCAATCGGTAAGGACCTTGCTACATGTACACTATGGCATACACGATAATTTACACTTTCCCACGTGACATTACCCTGTTGGACAATTTAAATTGCAAACAGTTTTCCAATCCAATTGACACTTGGCCAAAAAAAAGTGTCGAACAACGTGTTAAAATCAGTGTACAAATTGCAAAGTTCAATTGGTAAGAACCTTGTTATATTTACAGTATGGTGTACACTTTAGTTTACAGTTTGCCATGGGACATTACCCTATTGAACAGTTTAAATTTCTAGCAGTTTTCCAATCCAATTGATAGTTGATAGCAAAGCAAGTGTCGAACAACGTGTCAAAAATCAATGTACAAATAGCAAAGTTCAATCGGAAAGGGCCTCGCTACATGTACCCTACGGTGTACACTTTAATTTAAACTTTGCCACTTGACATTATCCTGTTGGACATTTTTAATTTCAAACTATTTTCCCATCCAATTGACAATAGACAACAATGCAAGTGTCAAACAACGTGTAAAAAATCAGTGTAAAAAAAGCAAAATTCAATTAGTAAGAACGTTGCTACAGGTACACTATGGTCTACACTTTAGTTTACACATTGCCACGTGACATTACCCTGTTGGACAGTTTAAATTTCTAACAGTTTTCACATCCAATTGACACTTGACAACCATGCAAGTGTCAAACAATGTGTCAAAATCAATGTACAAATAGCAAAGTTCATTCGGTAAGAACGTTGCTAAATGTACACTATGGTGCACACTTTAGTTTACACATTGTCACGTGACATTACCCTGCTAGACAGTTTAAATTTCAAACAATTTTTCCATCCAATTGATACTTGAAAACAATGCAAATGTCAAACAATGCGTCAAAAATCAGTATACAAATAGGAAAGTTCAATCGGTAAGAACTTTGCTACATGTACACTATGGAGTACACTTTAGTTTAGACATTGCCACGTGATATTACCCTGTTGGACAGTTTAAATTTAAAATATTTTTTCCATCCAATTGACACTTGACAACAATGCAAGTGTCGAACAACGTCCTAAAATTAGTGTACAAATTGCAAATTTCTATCGGTAAGAACCTTGCTACATGTACTCTATGGTGTACACTTTAGTTTGGAGTTTGCCACGTGACATTACCCTATTGGACAGTTAAAACTTCAAACTATTTTCAAATACAATTAACCATTGACAACAAAGCAAGTGTCGAACAACGTGTCAAAAATCAGGGTACAAATAATAAAGTTCAATTAGAAAGGGCCTTGCTACATGTACACTACAGCGTACACTTTAATTTAAACTTTGCCATGTGACATTATCCTGTTGGACATTTTAAATTTTAAACAGTTTTCCCATCCAACTGATAATAGACAACAATGCAAGTGTCAAACAACGTGTCAAAAATCAGTGTAAAAATAGCAAATTTCAATCAGTAAGAACGTTGCTATATGTACACTATGATGTACACTTTAGTTTACACATTGCCACGTGACATTACCCTGTTGGACAGTTTAAATTTCAAACAGTTTTCACTCCAATTGACACTTGACAACCATGCAAGTGTCAAACAATGTGTCAAAATCAATTTACAAATAACAAAGTTCAATCGGCAAGAACATTGCTAAATGTACTCTATGGTGTACACTTTAGTTTACACATTATCACGTGACATTACCCTGCTGGGCAGTTTAAATTTCAAATAGTTTTCCCATCCAGTTGACACTTGACAACAATGCAAGTGCCAAACAACGTGTCGAAAATCAGTGTACAAATAGTAAAGTTCAATCAGCAAGAACCTCGCTACATGTACACTATGGAGGACACTTTAGTTTAAACATTGCCACGTGACATTACCCTGCTGGACAATTTTAATTTAAAACAATTTTTCCACCCAATTGACACTTGACAACAATGCAAGTGTCAAACAACGTGCTAAAATCAGTATACAAATTGCAAGGTTCTATCGGTAAGAACCTTGCTACATGTACTCTATGGTGTACAGTTTAGTTTAGAGTTTGCCACGTGACATTACCCTATTGGACAGTTTAAATTTCAAGCTATTTTCCAATACAATTAACTGTTGACAACAAAGAAAGTGTCGAATAACGTGTCAAAAATCAGGGTACAAATAGCAAAGTTCAATCGGAAAGGACCTTGCGATATGTACACTACGGCGTACATTTTAATTTACACTTTGTCACGTGACATTATCCTGTTGGACAGTTTGAATTTCAAACAGTTTTCCAATCCAATTGACACTTGACAACAAACTAAGTGTCGAACAACGAGTCAAAAATTAGTGTACAAATAGCAAACTTCAATCGGAAAGGACCCTGCTACATGTACACTATGGCGTACACTTTAATTTACACTTTCCCACGTGACATTATCCAGTTGGATAGTTTAAATTTCAAATAGTTTTTCCATCCAATTGACACTTGACAAAAGTGCAAGTGTCAAACAGCGTGTCGAAAATCACTGTACAAATAGCAAAGTTCAATTAGTAAGGACCTTGCTACATGTACACTATGGTGTACACTTTAATTTAAACTTTGCCACGTGACATTACCCTATTGGACAATTTAAATTTCAAACAGTTTTTCCATCCGATTGACACTTGACAACAATACAAGTGTCAAACAACGTGTCAAAAATCAGTGTAAAAATAGCAATGTTCAATCGATAAGAACGTTGCTACATGTACACTATGGTGTACACTTTAATTTACACATTGCCACGTGACATTACCCCATTGGATAGTTTAAATTTCAAATAGTTTTCGCATCCAATTGACAATTGACAACTATGCAATTGTCAAACAACGTGTCAAATTTAGTGTACAAATAGCAAAGTTCAATCCATATGAATGTTGCTACATGTACACTATCATGTACACTTTAATTTACACATTGTTAAGTGACATTATCCTGCTGGACAGTTAAAATTTCAAACAGTTTGCCCATCCAATTGACACTTGATAACAATGTAAGTGTCAAACAACGTGTCGAAAATCAGTGTACAAATAGTAAAGTTCAATCAGCAAGAACCTCGCTACATGTACACTATGGAGGACACTTTAGTTTGAACATTGCCACGTGACATTACCCTGCTGGACAATTTTAATTTAAAACAATTTTTCCACCCAATTGACACTTGACAACAATGCAAGTGTCAAACAACGTGCTAAAATCAGTATACAAATTGCAAAGTTCAATCGGTAAGAACCTTGCTACATGTACTCTATGGTGTACAGTTTAGCTTAGAGTTTGCCACGTGACATTACCCTATTGGACAGTTTAAATTTCAAGCTATTTTCCAATACAATTAACTATTGACAACAAAGCAAGTGTCGAATAACGTGTCAAAAATCAGGGTACAAATAGCAAAGTTCAATCGGAAAGGACCTTGCGACATGTACACTACGGCGTACACTTTAATTTACACTTTGCCACGTGACATTATCCTGTTGGACAGTTTAAATTTCAAACAGTTTTCCAATCCAGTTGACACTTGACAACAAACTAAGTGTCGAACAACGAGTCAAAAATCAGTGTACAAAGAGCAAAGTTCAATCAGAAAGGACCCTGCTACATGTACACTATGGCGTACACTTTAATTTACACTTTGCCACGTGACATTATCCAGTGGGATAGTTTAAATTTCAAATAGTTTTTCCATCCAATTGACACTTGACAAAAGTGCAAGTGTCAAACAACGTGTCGAAAATCAGTGTACAAATAGCAAAGTTCAATCAGTAAGGACCTTGCTGCATGTACACTATGGTGTACACTTTAATTTAAACTTTGCCACGTGACATTACCCTATTAGACAGTTTAAATTTTAAATAGTTTTTCCATCCGATTGACAATTGACAACAATACAAGTGTCAAACAACGTGTCAAAAATCAGTATAAAAATAGCAAAGTTCAATCGATAAGAACGTTGCTACATGTACACTATGGTGTACACTTTAATTTACACATTGCCACGTGATATTACCCCGTTGGATAGTTTAAATTTCAAATAGTTTTCGCATCCAATTGACAATTGACAACTATGCAACTGTCAAACAATGTGTCAAATTTAGTGTACAAATAGCAAAGTTCAATCCATATGAATGTTGCTACATGTACACTATCATGTACACTTTAATTTACACATTGTTAAGTGACATTATCCTGCTGGACAGTTAAAATTTCAAACGGTTTTCCCATCCAATTGACACTTGATAACAATGCAAGTGTCAAACAACGTGTCAAAAATCAGTGTACAAATAGCAAAGTTTAATCGGTAAGAACCTTGCTACATGTACACTATGGAGTACACTTTTGTTTAAACATTGCCACATGACATTTCCTTGTTGGACAGTTTAAATTTCAAACAATTTTTCCATCCAATTAACACTTGACAACAATGTAAGTATCAAACAACGTGCTAAAGTCAGTGCACAAATTGCAAAGTTCAATCGGTAAGAACCTTGCTACATGTACTCTATGGTGTACACTTTAGTTTATAGTTTTCCGTGTGACATTACCCTAGTGGACAGTTTAAATTTCAAACAGTTTTCCAATACAATTAACACTTGACAACAAAGCAAGTGTCGAACTATGTGTCAAAAATCAGTGTACAAATAGCAAAGTTCAATCGGAAAGGACCTTGCGACACGTACACTACTGCGTACACTTTAATTTACACTTTGCCACGTGACATTATCCTGTTGGAAATTTTAAATTTCAAACAGTTTTCCAATCCAATTGACACTTGACAACAAACTACGTGTCGAACAACGAGTCAAAGATCAGCGTACAAATAGTAAAGTTCAATCGAAAAGGACCCTGCTACATGTACGCTATGGCGTACACTTTAATTTACACTTTGCCACATGACATTATCCAGTTGGATAGTTTAAATTTCAAATAGTTTTTCCATCCAATTGACACTTGACAGCAATGCAAGTGTCAAACAACGTGTCGAAAATCAGTGTACAAATAGCAAAGTTCAATTAGTAAGGACCTTGCTACATGTACACTATGGTGTACACTTTAATTTACACTTTGCCACGTGACATTACCCTATTATACAGTTTAAATTTCAAACAGTTTTCCCATCCAATTGACACTTGACAACAATGCACGTGTCAAACAACGTGTAAAAAATCAGTGTACAAATAGCAAAGTTCAATCGGTAAGAAACTTGCTACATGTACACTTCAGTTTACACATCTGGTGGATACGAAAGATAAAAAGGTACGAAGGTTTGAACAAGGGCTGAACTGGGATATAAGCATGATACTTATGTCCCATCGCTTCACCACATACCGTGAAATACTAGAAAGAGCTCATGCTATTTGGTACTAGAAGACTAGCGCCGAACAACATGGTCAACTATTCAATAAATCGGACAAAGGTAACATGGAAAAGAGGAAATGGAATGACCAGAACCAGACAGGGAAAGCATGAGTTTTTGCATTGACTCAACAAGATGCAGAGGAAAACTCTAATGTCATAGCAGGTACTCTACTGATAGCCAATACATCTGCTTATGTATTGTTTGATTCAGGAGCTACACACTCCTTTGCTTCAACAACTTTTATGGCTAAATCTAGTATTACCTATGATAAGTCGAAAGGTACATTAGAAGTTAGTATTCCTTCAGGCAACCCTTTGAATACTGATAGAATAGTCAAGTCAGTAAGTATCGAAGTTGAAGGAAAACCAATGGAAGCGAACATATACATGATAGAAATGAAGGATTTTGATGTAATACTAGGCATGGATTGGTTAGGCCACCATCCAATGTAAGGAAATGGAAGTATCATTTCAGAAACTAGGAGAGGAACCATTTTTCGTTCCTTGGAATGAAGACGAAACCCCTTATTCGACTAGTATCGACTTTACAAGCTAAGAAGATGTTGAAAAAAGAAACCTATCAAGGATATCTAGTAAGTATCTCAGGAGGGAAACAAGAGACGATAAGGGTTGAAGATGTACCTAGTACGGGAATTTGTAGATGTGTTTCCAGAAGATCTATCTGGTATTCCACCCGATAGACAAGTGGAATTCACCATAGACGTAATTCTCGGGACGGCACCAGTATCTAAGGCGCCATACCGAATGGCCCCAAAGGAACTACAAGAATTAAAGAAGCAGTTGCAAGAACTCCTAGATATGGGCTTCATACGACCAAGCGTATCTCCATGGGGTGCGCCGGTGTTATTTGTAAAGAAGAAAGATGGAATTCTTTATCCCCAACTTGGAATTCTAAATCCTTCCTCCTTGTATCTGCATAGCTCTTTTGTCGATCCTGTGCTGCCTTTATTCCTGCACGGATCTTATCGATTACCTCGACCATCCTTTCAACCATTTCTGGTCCCAAAACTCTCTTCTCTCCGACTTAATCCCAATGAACAGGGGATCTACATCTTCTACCATAGAGAGCTTCATATGGTGCCATTCCAATAGTTGCTTGGAAACTGTTATTATAAGCAAACTCTACTAGAGGTAAGTATGACTCCCAATTACCTCCTAGATCTAAAACACATGTTCTCAGCATGTCTTCTAAAGTTTGGATGGTCCTTCCAGACTGACCATCGGACTAAGGGTGATATGCTGTACTAAAGTTCAATTTTGTTCCCATAGCTCCTTGTAGACTTTTCCAAAATTTGGACGCGAACCTTGGGTCTTTGTCAGACACAATGGATACAGGTACATCGTATAATCTCACAACCTCTTTAATGTACAACTGTGTCAATTGGTCTAAACTGAATGTCATTTTCACTGGAAGAAAATGAGCTGACTTCGTTAGTCGATCCACTACTACCCATATAGCATTATTTCCTCTTGCTGACTTCGGAAATCCAACCACAAAGTCCATCGTGATATTTTCCCATTTCCATTCAGGTATATCTAGTGGATTTAACAATCCAGCTGGTTTTTGGCATTCTGCCTTAACCTGTTGACATACCATGCACTTCTACACGTACAACCCTATACTTCTTTGCATATTTCTCCACCAAAATGTATCTCAAAGATCTCGATACATTTTTGTACCACCGGGATGTGTGGTGTATGGGGTGGGATGAGCTTCTTTCAATATCTTATCTCTCAAGGCTTCATCCTTAGGCACGCAAATTCTTCCTCTAAATATCAGTGCCTGATCCTCAGCTACTCCAAAGTCCTTTTTCTTATCGGTACCAACTTCATTCTTAATCTTCTGGAAAAATGAGTCTTTATTTTATGCTTCTATAATTCGATCTCTAAGAGTAGGTCGAATTATTAAAGCTGCTAGATGAGCAGTGACTTGCTCTGGTGTGGTAACCACTTCGATCCGCAACTTTTCCAAGTCCTTGACTAACTCCACTTGAGAGGTGGGTAGTGACGTCAATTGTCCAATTGATTTTCTATTTAGAGCGTCGGCCACAGCATTAGCCTTACCCGGATGGTAGTGAATAGTGCAGTCATAATCGTTCACCAATTCCAACCATCGTCTTTGTCGCATATTCAATTCCTTCTATGTGAAGAAATACTTGAGACTTTTGTGATCTGTGTAGATATCACACTTCCGTCCATACAAGGAGTGTCGCCCTATCTTCAAAGCGTGTACTACCGCTGCAAGCTCTAAATCATGCATCGGGTAGCTCTGCTTATATTTCTTCAATTGTCTTGAAGCATAGGCTATCACTTTTCCATTCTGCATTAGTACACATCCCAATCCTCGCTTGGATACATTGCTGTATATAACAAACCCTTCCGTACCTTCAAGTATTGTTAATACAGGTGCTGATATCAACTTCTGCTTAAGTTCTTGGAAACTTTGTTCGCATTTTTTCGTCCACTGGAATTTTACTTCCTTCTTTGTAAGCTGTGTCATTGGTCCAGCTATTTTGGAGAATCTTTCTATGAATCTCCTATAATATCCAGCCAATCCTAGAAAACTCCATACCTCACCAGCATTTGTTGGTTCTTTCCAGTTGGTTACTACTTCTACTTTTGCTGGATCTACTTCAATCCCTTGGGCAGTAACTACATGTCCAAGAAATCCAACTCGTTCAAGCCAAAACTCGCACTTCTTGAATTTGGCATACAACTTCTCCTTGTGTAATACCTCTAAGGCTATTCTCAAGTGCTCTTTATGTTGCTCCTTACTCATAGAATATATCAGAATGTCATCGATGAAGACTATAACAAACTTATCCAAGTATTGATGAAACACTCGATTCATTAGGTCCATGAACACTACAGGTGCATTGGTTAGCCCGAACGGCATCACCGTAAACTCGTAGTGTCCATATCGAGTTCTAAAAGCTGTCTTAGGTATATCCTTTGTCTCTACTTTCAGTTGATGGTATCCTGATCGTAAATCGATCTTGGAAAATACCTTAGCTCCTTTCAATGATCTAACATATCCTCAATCCTCGGGAGTGAGTACTTATTCTTAATGGTTAATCGATTTATCTCCCTATAATCGATGCACATCCTCATGCTTCCATCTTTCTTCTTTACAAACAACACCGGCGCACACCATGGAGATACGCTTGGCCATATGAAGTCCATATCTATAATTTCTTTCAACTGCTTCTTTAATTCTTGTAGGTCCTTTGGGGCCATCGGTATGGCGCCTTAAATGCTGGTGCCGCCCCGAAAATTAGATCTATGGTGAATTTCACTTGTCAATCAGGTGGAATACCAGATAGATCTTTTGGAAACACATCTACGAATTCCCGTACTACTGGTATATCTTCAACCCTTATCGTCTCTTGTTTCCCTCCTGAGATACTTACTAGATATCCTTGACATGTTTCTTTTCTCAACATCTTCTCAGCTTGTAAAGCCAATACTAGTCGAATAAGGGGTTTCATCTTCATTCCAAGGAACAAAAATGGTTCCTCTCCTGGTTTCTAAAATGATACTTCCATTTCTTTACATCGGATGGTGGTGTAATTACAACCTAACCAATCGATGCCTAGTATTACATCGAAATCCTTCATTTCTATCATGTGTAGGTTCGCTTCCTTTGGTTTTCCCTCAACTTCGATACTTAATGACTTGGCTATTCTATCAGTATTCAAAAGGTTACCCGAAGGAATACTAACATCTAATGTACCTTCCGACTTATCACAGGTAATACTAGATTTAGCCATAAAAGTTGTTGAAGCAAAGGAGTGTGTAGCTCCTGAATCAAACAATACATAAGCAGGTGTATTGGCTATCAGTAGAGTACCTGTTATGACATTAGAGTTTTCCTCTGCATCCTGTTGAGTCAATGCAAAAACTCATGCTTTCCCTTTCTAGTTCTGGTCGTTGTTATCATCCTTCTTCTGGGTATGTGTGGGACAATCCCTAATGATATGTACTGGCTTGCCACATTGAAAATAGATATTTTTCCCTTGTAAGCACTTGCCATGATGTGTCCTTCCACACTTAGAACAGGGCGCAATAATCGGCACAATGCTTTTGCTGGCATTGGCTCCGCCATTAGCTTTCTTGTTCTGCCACTTGCCTTTTCCCTTGTCCTGGCCATTCCATTTCCTCTTTCCCATGTTACCATTGTCCAGTTGATTGAACAGTTGACCATGTTGTTCGGCGCTAGTCTTCTGGTACCAAATAGCATGAGCTCTTTCCAGCATTTCACGGTATGTGGTGAAGCGTGGGACATAAGTATCATGCTTATATCCGAGTTCAGCCCTTGTTCAAACCTTCGTACCTTCTTATCTTTCGTATCCACCAGATGTGGAGCATACCTTGAAAATTGATCAAACTTCCTCTCATACTCAGTCAGGGACATAGTCTTTTGCTCCAGTTGGAGGAATTCACTTTCTTTGTAATCCCTCAAGGACTGGGAAAGTACTTGTCCATTACATCCCCTTTAAATTGCTCCCAAGTCAATTTTGCTTGTTGCTCAGGGGTCCTTGTCCTACACATTGAGTCCCACCAGTGACTTGCATCACCGGAGAACATGAACTCAGTACACTGGACTTTTTGAGAGTCTGTGTACCCTATAAATCGGAATATACGCTCCAACTTGCGAAGCCACTCCTTGGCTGCAAGTGGATCAGTTGCTCCGTTGAAGGTAAAGGGCTTGTGCCTTCGAAATTGCTCGACCACTGAAGCATGATTTGGAACATTAGGAGCTAGTGGTAGGGGTTGAGCTTGGTTCGGGTTTTGCCTACCTCGGTCTCGAACCGGTCGGAGGAAGTCTCTTGTCAAGTTTTGGTTTGCGCGGGCCATTTCCTTTAGACAAAACATATGGTTCTTATTAGTTTCATTCTTCAAATACTAAAGCAAAGAAGATAGTATTTTATTTCTTGACATAAGGGAAGCTATTGCAAGGATTTTAATCTAATCCCTATAAGTTCTATGGATCTTTTTTGGTGGAGCTTCATCTTCGGAGGAGTCTTCCGCCTCAGGTCTGGACTCTATGTCCATCTCAACCTGTGGCTCAGGCTCAAGATCATTCTCTAAATCATCCTCGAGTTCTTCTTCGGGATCTTCTTCCTTAGCCAAAGGTTCCTCCTCAGGCTCCTCATGGATTACATCATCCCACAAATCAATCAGGGCATGGCAATACCTCTCAAACTCGAACAGGTTTGGGTTGCCTTCTAACATCTCATCTATAATTGTGACTCCCATATCTCCCCATTGAGGTGGGAGGGAGTGTGTGAGGTTATTTATGGCCTCAATATGCGTGATCTCCATTCCAGCATTAACCGCCGTCATGCATCTCTCATAGATGTCATACACATGTTCGCTAAGCGGTTGGGTCAGATCAGTTACATAGTTTTCATAGGAATGGATAGCAATTCTACGGTTCAATGCTTCTCTATATGCCCTAGCCATTCTACGAGCCATATTTGTTGCATTTTCACATACATCATTCTTTTTCTTTGCTTAAAGAAAACATGCAAATATTGAAACTTTCATATCATGCAATTTCCTTTAAGCCCTTAGCTTTTGCCCAAGTCCATTATATATCTTTAAATAACACATCTCTAAATCATATCAAAGCATCATAACATAAACATAATCATTAACTTTAAACATGAACATACCTGGGCCATAGGATGAGATTGATGGATGGATGGACGATGCCATTGAATACCTTAAACTTTTCATTTTCCTTTTGTTTTTAAAAAAAAATACTTGGTCTACAAAACCGGCTAAACCTTACTCTGATACCACGATGTAACGCCCTAACCCCTAGTGGACCGAAACGCTACTTACTTTACTTAGCTTAACCGGTGGTTTAGTAACAAGTGTATACGTTTTAGCGAAAGCTTACATCCTCGGATAATAATTTAAATAACAATACTTCAAATACTTTAAACAAAAACACTGAATCATTTTTTAAAACAACAAAATGTAATTTATTTGAAGAAAACATAACTCGTTCTCGCATTCTGCGTTATTCAAAACTTTAAAGAAATAACATTGGAAAACATTTCATAAAAATAAATCCAAATCACTTATTTACTGGATTTCCATGGGCTCGTTGCATCACTCTCCTTCTTCTCCTCCATCCATGCCCGAGTTAGATTTCCTTCAATCTGTAGAGATGGGATTAAACCCGTGAGTTGAAAAACTCAATAGGTGTCATAGGTGCATTCGTGATCAAGCTATACATTTCAAAACATTAACTTTATAAATTTTCATACATGTCGTACCCGGAGGCACCATTTGACATGAAGGGGTATGCCGTACCCGAGGGCACCATTTGACATACGAACATTTCTACAACATAGAGGGGTATGCCGTACCGGAGTACCATTTGACATACAACCATTAACATAGAGGGATATGCCGTACCGGAGTAACATTTGACATACAAACATTAACATGAATTGAAACTTATAACTTAACACGATTAAACACATTGCACCTCTACCTACCTTGATTGATGCTTTTGAAACTTTGAAAACTTGGATTGAAAACTTCGATGAAACTTGGACGTTGAAAGAAATGCACTCCTTGGATGTTTGAAAACCATTGAGAATTGATGCTTGAAGACACTTCTTAAACTTCTAGGAAAAATAGTTTTCCTCCCTCTCTTTTTTCTCTTTTGGAAACTCTTTCTTTAGTATGCAAAAGCTCTTGCTTTTGGTGTGAGAAAAAATAAGTGAAATGAGTTCTCTATTTATAGGGAAATATCCCATAACTTAAAGCAAATGAAGGGTTAAATTTCATTTAAGAGAGAAAACATGGGTGCCATTTAAGTTTGAGGTTAAATGCTTCAATTTAGTGGGGTTTTTATTGCCAAAAATGTGGGTAGCCCTTTGAGAAATTAATTGACGAAAATAAATATTTAAATTCTAGAGAAAAACGAGAATTTTTATTTCAGGCAGTTTCGGTCGACCGGTTGTAGTCCGATTGACACTACACAACCTTCAGTTTTTCTATCATAACTTCTTCTCCCGATATCCGATTGAGGTAATTCAAAGTTCGTTGGAAAGCTAACTCAAAGAGCTACAACTTTTATTTATTGAATGTTTCCTATGTCGAAACTGGGTCTCAAATGATACTAAAAATCTGAAGTATACTTTAGTCATCCAATATTCATGTCTTAGTGCCACTAAGGTGTCTAGAATTATTTGGGGTTCTGCAATTAACACTGGACAACAATGCTAGTGTCAAACAACTTGTCAAAAATCATTGTACAAATAGCAAAGTTCAATCGATAAGAACCTTGCTACATATGCGCTATGGTGTACACTTTATTTTACACTTTGCCACGTGACATTACCCCATTGGATAGTTTAAATTTCAAATAGTTTTCCCATCCAGTTGACACTTGACAACAATGCAAGTTTCAAACAATGTGAAATCAGCGTACAAATAGAAAAGTTCAATCGGTAAGAACCTTTCTACATGTACACTATGGTGTACACTTTAGTTTACACAGTGCCACATAACATTATCCTATTGGTAAGTTTAAATTTCTATCAATTTTCCCATCCAGTTGACACTTGACAATAGTGCAAGTGTCAAACAATGTGTCAAAAATCAGTGTACAAGTAGCAAAGTTCAATCAATAAGAACTATGCTACATGTACACTGTGGTGTACACACTTTAGCTCACACTTTGGCATGTGACATTATCCTACTGGACAGTTTAAATTTCAAACAGTTTTCCCATCCAATTAACACTTGACAAAAATGCAAGTGTCGAACAACGCGTCAAAAATTAGTTTAAAAATAGCAAAGTTCAATTGGAAAGAACGATGCAACAAGTACACTATTGTGTACAATTTAATTTACACTTTGTAAACTGGCATTACTCTCTTGGACAATTTAAATTTCAAACGGTTTCCCATCCAATTGACACTTGACAACAATGCGAGTGTCAAACATCGTGTCAAAAATCAGTGTACAAATAGCAAAGTTCAATCGATAAGAACCTTGCTACAAGTACACTATGTTGTACACTTTAGTTTACACTTTGCCACGTGACATTACCCTATTAGACAGTTTAAATTTCAAATAGGCTTCCCATCCAATTGACACTGGACAACAATGCAAGTGTCAAACAACGTGTCAAGAATCAGTGTACAAATAGCAAAGTTCAATTAGTAAGAACCTTGCTACATGTACACAATGGTGTACACTTTAGTTTATACTATACTACGCGACATTAGCCTGCTAGACAGTTTAAATTTCAAACTGTCTTCCCATCCAATCGACACTTGACAACAAAGCGAGTGTCAAACAACGTGTCAAAAATTAATGTACAAATAGCAAAGTTCAATCATTAAGAACCATGCCACAAGTATACTACTTTGTACACTTTAGTTTACACTTTGCCACGTGACATTACCCTATTAGACAGTTTAAATTTCAAATAGGTTTCCCATCCAATTAACACTAGACAACAATGCAAGTGTCAAACAACTTGTCAAAAATCAGTGTACAAATAGCAAAGTTCAATCAATAAGAACCTTGCTACATGTACACTATGGTGTACACTTTAGTTTACACTTTGCCACGTGACATTACCCTATTGGATTTCAAACAGTTTTCCCATCCATTTGATACTTGACAACAATTCAAGTGTCAAACAACATGTCAAAAATTAGTGTACAAATAGCAAAGTTCAATCGGTAAGAACCTTTCTACATGTACACTATGGTGTACACTTTAGTTTACACTTTACCACGTGACATTACCCTGTTGGACAGTTTAAATTTCAATCATTTTTCACATCCAATTGACACTTGACAACAATGCAAGTGTCAAACAACGTGTCAAAAATCAGTGTACAAATAACAAAGTTCAATCGGTAAGAACTTTGCTACATGTATACTTTGGTGTACACACTTTAGTTTACAATTTGGCACGTGATATTACCCTGTTGGATAGTTTAAATTTAAAAGAGTTTTCCTATCCAATTGACACTTGACAATAATGCAAGTGTCAAAAAATGTGTCGAATATTAGTGCACAAATTGCAAAGTTCAATCAGTAAAAACCTTGCTACATGTACACTATGGTGTACACACTTTAGTTTACACTTTACCACGTGACATTACCATGTTGGATAGTTTAAATTTCAACCAGTTTTCCTATCTAATTGAGACTTGACAACAATGCAAGTTTCAAACAACGTGGCAAAAATCAGAGTACAAATAACAAAGTTCAGTCGGTAAGGACCATGCTACATGTACACTATGGTGTACATTTTGGTTTACGCTTTGCCACGTGACATTACCCTACTAGAAAATTTTTATTTCAAACTGTTTTTCCACCCAATTGACACATGACAACAATGCAAGTGTCAAACAACGTGCAAAAAATCAGTGTACAAATATCAAAGTTCAATCGGTAAGAACGATGCAACAAGTACACTATTATGTACACTTAAATTTTCACTTTGCAACGTGACATTACCCTATTAGAAAATTTAAATGTCAAATAGTTTCCCATTGAAAAGGTTAGCTAAATATTGGAGATTGGCTTGATAAGAAATGGAATATCGAAAAGGTCGGAAATCGGTATCGACAAAAGTTCAAGCTTTCTATTCGGTTGATCGAGACCACCTTAAACCCTAGATAGGTAATTGACATATTTGGGACATGATACATAAAGGAACATGATCATGATGCGATAATATATGTCTCATATGACATTATAAATATCGAGGTGCGATTTGATGAAATCGGTCGAGAATGGGGTGTCAATCAGGTAAGTAATTAAATGAACAATTGAGGAATTAGCTCTATAAAATATTTTGGGATCTTAGGGAAAGTGAAATGGATTGTAAACATATTAACATAAGCCCAGGACACTTGATTTATACCTGCAAAGATAGATATAAAATTAGATTTTTTACTAGTGACCACCTCATGCTTTTAATATTTATCATTTTAACACCCAATTCCTTTAACCTTAAGGCATCAATCTCCTGTCCTACTCCTTAAGAACTTATTATAGGATGAATATATATCTTATAATCATAAATGGATCCAAATATAATGGTTGAAAATCAAGTATGGCTATAATGAAGACACGTCGTGCTTGGCACCTCATGCTTGGGATAGTTGTCATTTTAACACTCAATCCCTTCATCCTTAAGATATATAGCACGTCTCCTACCTCATTTTATTTAATATAGATAGATATATATATCTTATAAATCAATTTAAGTTAAATAGTCCAAGAGAAAAGTCAAATATAGTAGGAAAAGACCACCTCATGCTAAACACTTGGCCGCACCCCACATTTTCTTAATCCTTAAGGAAGAGTCACGTCTCCAGCATCTTGAAGACTTTATATACACCTCCTAACAACATGTTTAGTCTTACAAATTATCCCCAATTGAGCACCGATTGAAAGAGAAAGCAAAAAGGAAAAGAGAGAAGTAGAAACAGGGAGCTGAAATTGAATTTTTGGATAGGTGAGTTTAGCCCACGGTTTTGAAGTTTTTCTTTAGTTCTTTTGCTTGTTTTATAATATGTTTAAACTATAAACTTACTTGAGGCTAAGTATAAGGGTTTTTTATGATGGCAAAAGAGAGGGGTAATTGAGTACAAGAACCTGAAAGAAACCAACAGGAATAGAGATGTGTTGATTGATGAATTTGGATGCTTTAAACTTTGATTTTGGATAATACTGAAGATATAACTTGTATCTATGTAAATGAATGTTGTTATATGGGATTTATAAGGATATAAATGGTCTTCTAATATCCTGGAATCTGTTTGATGACATGCTAATAAAATGGAAACCGAAAGCTGTCACAATGAAAACTGCCTGATTTTGATGTCGTGGAAATGGACTATTTTGATGCTGAGAACACTTTATTTGTCACGACTTTAGAGCATTATTACCTTCACATAAATGTTATAGAAACGTGGTAAAAATTTGGGAGTCATTGGATCTGGATAAGGGGGTGAAAACGGATTGGAAAAGTAGTTGGATGGTGATGAAACCTGAAAAACAGGTTCTGTCCATTTATGTGTTTAATATGATTTCAACCTTTACATGTAAATTAATTATCTCTTGGGCTTAGAAAATAGATTCTAAGGAATATTAGGCTGTTGACAACAATTGGATGACGTTGATGTTGGTAATTGGACTCGAGGAAAAATGAGGCTTATGGGACGAGATTGTAATGCCGTTAGTAACTTGAATACTGAATTCCTTTAAATTTTTTTGACGTGAATGGAAGTATTTTGTGTGTGTTAAGGCTATTAAATGGAGGATTGTCTTTAATATTAATTGGTAATACAGGTGATTTTCCAACGTTGAGTGAAAAAACAAAGTGATATAATCTCCGTAAGAGCTTGTGCACACACAAGGGCAAAAAGGTAAGTAAAAATCCATTTGCAACTATGATGCAAGAACCTAGCATTTGTAGTATAGTGATGTTAGGATATTTTCATACTTTGATAAGAAAGCTCGTTGTACCCTATATGATGATTATGATCATTGAGTATGCGGTTGCAAAATACATTGACATCAACTTCCATTAAGCATGTCATTCATGAGCATTTTCGTTGGCATGCACAACATATGATCATGGTTGAAAACTTTACATGCGAAACATGATTTCAAAGTAAGTTTTCTTTATAAATGTTTTATTGACCACTACTAGGGCATCGAGGCATGTGAGGCATGCTTATGTGATATGTTTGGCATCGCGGGTGATACTTCCTGGGTGATTGCAAAGGTAGACAGCGGATGGGCCTTTGGTGATCACGGGAGGGCGGACCACTCGACTATGCCCTTGTTATGATTATTGGCGCTGCCGAGTGGGAGACTTCTTGGGTGATCATAGGGGTAGTTAGGGGATGGGCCTCTAGCGATCACGAGAGGATGGTCCACTCGTCGGTGTCAATTTCATATTGGCCACTTGATTATTGATATTGATATTATGCAGAGCTCTATCCGGTGCATAGTTGGTGGGTCAAGGGCCCAATGAAATGAAATATTTCAAATGAATTTTGAGTCGACTTTGATGAATATTGGAATATGATGCATCTTTAGCATGATGTTTAAAGTAAATGACATGATGTCACATATCCTTGTTACTCATACTCATGACATGCATGATTCTTGCTTACTAAGCATTGGCTTATGTAGTTCTTGCATTGTAGGTGAGCATGGAACTATGTAGAGGGCACGGCTAGCTGTGGAACTCTTACGGGATTCCAAAGATCAATGTACATGGATGACGACCTGTAGGGTTATTTTGTGGGCTATTGTTTTGAGCTTACACTCTATTGTGTCGTATTTTGGGGGTCCTGTCTTGTATAACTTTTGAAATGGCCTATAGATGTGTTTATAACCTTAGAACATACGTGTTGGATTATGGTTATATGATCGTTGATTTTTATATAATATATGATCATCACAGGTGATTTGAAGTTAACAAATAGGGACATAATTGTGCAAATGCTCGTTTCATTTTATTAAAAAAAAAGTATATCTAAATTTTATGTCTAGATCGAGTTACCAATATCATTTCGACATATGAATTAGTATGGTTATTTGTATATATTTGGGGTGTGAGAGAGAGTGGTATCAGAGCAAGGTTATAATTCTGTAGACTATCCATGTACATGATATCGGAGTACGAAAAAGCACAGCTAAGCCTGTAAGTTTTATTTGTCGCATTATTTTTGCATATTTCATGAATGATATTGGCCAACCTTTATTTGCAACCATGGTGAGAACCAAAGATGCTAGTAGTAGTAGATCTAGAACTCCAGGGTAAGAGGCATCTGTTCAAGATGACAGTCGGGATGTTGATATTAAGACTAACGGAACTAGTTGAGCGACAATCTCAACAAATTCAGCAATTAATACAACGAGGAGAAAGGGGAGAACATCAAAGGGCTGAATTCATACAACCACAACAAAGGGCTAAACATTTTGAGGCAGTTGGGGAAAGATTTAGAAAACTAAACCCTCCAATATTTGAGGATGCATTAGACCCAACAGCTGTAGAGGATTGGTTGAGAACTTTGGAGAATATGTTCAGGTATACGAGAGTTTCGGAAGTAGAAAAAGTAGAGTGTGCATCCTTTATGCTACGAGGTAGTGTTAGACACTGGTGGGATACGATGAGTAGTATTGAAGATGTAAATACCATGACTTAGGATAGATTTAAAGAGTTATACCGTAATAAATATTTTACAGCCCCAGTTCGAGCCATGAAGATGAATGAATTTATACAGCTAAGACAAGGAGGGATGACAGTGGGGGAGTATATTCGTAAATTTGAACAACTATCTAGGTTTCCAACCCACATGATTAATACTGATGCATTAAAAGTAGAAAGGTTTCTTGAGGGGTTAAGACCAGAACTATATAGAGATGTAATTATGGTAGGAATCCAAGATGTTTCATATTCTCAAATTGCAGAGAGAGCATTAGTTGCTGAACAAGCTGAACAAAGAATTAGTCGTGCTCAAGAGGCTCGACGACAGTTTAGGCAAGGTCAAGGACAGCGTTGGCCTAGAAATGATAAGAAAAGAACTTTCCAAGGACAGATTCAGAAACCTAAGTTTCAACCGAGAGAAGGACAACAACATTGGGATCAGGGCAAACGTCTGAGGATAGATCAAGGAAAAGCCTTAATAGCACAACCATCTTGCCCTAGATGTGGTGGATAGCATACTGAAGCATGTCCTATAGAGACTGGGACATGTTATATTTGTGGAAAGGTGGGACATCTTGCTAGAGCATGCCCAGGTAATCCAAATCATCCTATAGAGCAGAAGAAGGTACCAGCTAGAGTGTTTACCATTACTAGATCCGATGCTGAGGCAAATCCATCAGTTGTAACAGGTAAATTTTATATCTTTTGCATTCCAGCACTTGTACTACTTGATTCTGGAGCTACACATTCATTTGTTTCTACCGAGTATGTGAGAAGGCTGGGTAGGACACCTGATATACATGAGCTTAGTTATAGTGTAACTATTCCACCTGGAGATGTACAACAAACCAATCTAATTGTAAGAGCATGTACGATCCTTACAGAAAATCGAGAGTTCTATGCAAATTTAATTGTGTTAGATATGAAAGATTACGATATAATTTTGGGTATGGATTGGCTGTCAAGATATCAAGCTACTATAGACTGTAAGAGAAAGTCAGTAACCTTTCAATTTTTAGGGATTAAACCATTTACATGCATTGGGATCGAAAAAGGTTTTAGAGTTCCAATCATATCGGTATTGAAAGCACAAAGGTTACTAGATAGGGGGTGTGTAGGGTATTTGGTGAGTATTATGGCTATGGAAGCACAACACAATCCGAATCTTAAGAATTTCCAGAGGTATTTCTTGATGATTTACCTGGGGTACCACTAGATTGTGAGATAGAGTTTGTAATTGATTTAATTCCAGGAACATCTCCAATTTCCAAGACTCCATATAGAATGGCCCCAACTGAATTGAAAGAGTTGAAGTTACA